>NC_056739.1:1601175783-1601278283 GCF_019279795.1 Protopterus annectens
GGGTACCATAAACTGGAGCAGCATGCAACATCAGATAGAACAGGACCAAGAACAATGACATCTACCACAGTCTGTACACAGGCCAAGTAACATATTCACAATACACACTCTGTCAACAATCACCATAAGTACACAGACTTCACTACTGTGCAGACTACAACAGAATGTCCAGGTTTTGTCCTCAAATATAAGGCCTACTATACATAACATGTATAGCAGTCTGATATCTCACTGGCTTTGTTATCAGGTATGATGTCAGTAAATAATGATGTACTGTACATATGCACCTCTTACTGCATGACATATGGGCAAAGGGTGACAGACTTGGGGGACAGAGGCACAAACACAGGGCCGATATTGACATATTGCTGTAATAAACTGAGAAAATTCCAGGTGTAACAGGGTTTGTTGTGACATATCTCTTCTGAGGGATATGAAGTCAGTAACTCACATGGATGCCACCATGTACTGACTGCAGTCATCAGAGTATGCTACTGCATTTCTAAATATAGGAAATGTGTGAGTAACACACCACATGTAAGACTCCAAACTCTGGCTAGTCTGCAGTTATCCCTACAGGTGAGAGCTTCCTTCGCCACATAACACTATCATGCCAGACTTTAAATCATGTAGAA
The DNA here is from genome assembly GCF_019279795.1 of Protopterus annectens. NCBI lineage: Eukaryota > Metazoa > Chordata > Ceratodontiformes > Protopteridae > Protopterus > Protopterus annectens. The sequence goes on from NC_056739.1 coordinate 1,601,176,419, forward strand.
CAGCCATATCCACACAAACCCTGTTAAACCAACATTACTTTAAATGTAGAACAGCAATACTTACATTCTGTCCCCATGTCTGGAACACCCCCCTCCTGTTTCTTGGCCTGTCTCCACAGTGTATGTTGCACGAGGTATTTCTAACTACCCTCTGTGATGCTGTTTGTCAGACACCCACATGAAGTCCTGCTCACAGTGAAGGAAAAGGGCCAACACCCACATGAAGTGCTTAGTTATAGGAGTGTGTTTCCATGCAATTGTCTATCGGAATGATACCGTAGCTGTTCCACATGAAATTAGCAAGTGGGGGACTGCAATTAGTGCACAGGCCATCAGCTGATCATGAGCATTACTTACAAAACTCAAGCTGTTGCCTATGGAAAACGGATGTACTTTTCCACATCCACCAGACAGGGAGAGAGAGATAGAGACAGAGACAAAGTAAGAAGTGAAGGGAGTAAGAGCCAAGATGTTTGTGTATGATCCGTGGGTGGAGAGTGGTATGTGGGTATTAGAACGGTTGCCTATACTGTTTACTAATCCATATTGTCACATAGTAATTGCACATGGCTGTACATATTTATGGCTGAGGATTGTCTACAACAACCTCTACAATATTTGAAAACTGTTGGTTTTGTAATGTGGGCAATGGGACATACAGGTCCTCAATATAACGATATAGCAAAACCCGCACTGCAATGGATCCTGTCATTACATAATCACCCCAACACCCACACACGATACTGATGATATACACACACACACACACACACTCACACACACACACACACACACACACACACACACACACACACACACACACACACACACACACACACACACACACACACACTTACCAGTACTGAGTTTCAAACCCCTTCCTGACTATGTATTGCTATTACAGTGTTATGCAGTTATCACACGTACCACAGAGCCTACATGTTGGAAAGCTGTTAAAAGGTATCTTTGAAGGTGAGTGACATCAGCAACAGTGCTAAAGGAGTAGTAAGGGAAGTGTAGTAAGTGTGAATGTCCACAAAAGCAGGTGTCAATGAAGAAACACACACACACTCTCAGGGAAACACACACACTATCACAGTTGGCAGGATCAGGATTAGAATTTTTACTTAACTAGTGTGTTGTACTACAGTATTATGCAATTATCACAAGCACCACAGAGCTTATATAGCTGAAACATGGCCAAAGTGTTATTTCAAGGTGAATGACATCAGCAGGCATGCTAAAGTAGGGCAATGGGAGGTGTAGAGCATGTGAATGGCTTCCAAATCTCTCTCTCTCTCTCTCTCACACACACACACACACACACACACACACACACACACACACACACACAAACACACACACACACACACACACACAGTACTGAGATGCATAGGTTCATTGCTTCACAGGTTTGTAGGTGTGTAGTAGGTGAATGGGCCTGAAGGCTGTACAAGGCTAGGCAAAGGGAATACCTTGGCATCAGGCCACATGACAATAGTCTCCAGTGTGGCTCAGGGCTGTAGTCCCTGGAGTGGTCCCCACAGGTGGGTATTGAATTCACCATCCACTGATCTGGGTTACTATTGTGGGTGGTCAGTGATGTGCTCTGCTTCCCATGTATGTGATATATATTCCAAAACATGGACAGTGTCTTGGTTGTGCACATGTCCCACATGCATATTCTTTGACGTGTGGAAATGTACTTGAGGTCTCTGGAGCATGTTGTGTGGACAGATTGCTGTCTTCTGATGTAGCATTCCTGATCTCATTTGGTGAGACCTGGCTATGGAACTGAGGTCATGCTTGCACCTACATTGACAGCATGATACAGGTATTCAGTGGAGTTAGTGGCATCTGTCCATACAGGGCATGTGTATAAGGCATGCTATTCCCTTTGTGGCTTATATTTGCAGACTCTACAGTTGTTGCAGGCATCCAGTGGGGAACATAGCAAAAGGACCACTGTAAGCATTTATTTGCCTACTGCTGGAATGGAACAGGGTGCCATGTCCTTTTACTTGCTGGATAACACATACTCAGTCAGGAGATGTAACACATCACAGTACTTTCTGATGTCAGTGGCACTATTGTGGTCAACAGGCATGTAGTCCACTGCAATCACACCATGGTTACTATCTGTGAGGCAATATGCAGGGAACTACCATTATAGTGGTTGTTGCCTAGCCAAGTGTGTTTGTGTATGAGACGTGGGTGGAGAGTGTTCTCTGAGTAATAGAAGGGTTGCCTGTATTTTTCACCAATCCGTAATGTCACATGTAGGGCTATGGATTGTCTACACCATCTTCGCTGGTGTTTGACATCTGTTGTCCTTGTAAGATGGACTCTATGACATACACTAGGTCTTCAACATAATAATTTAGCAAAACCCACCCCACAATGCATCCTCATATTACACAATGGCAGCAACCTACACACAAGATACTGATGACAGACACACACACACACACACACACACACACACACACACACACACACACACACACACTTGCCCGTAGTGAGATTCAAACCCCTACATAGTTATGTATTGCTGATATAGTGTACTGCATTTATCTCACACACCATGAAGCTTGTAAAATGGATGTTGTCTCAAGGTACTTCTAAGGTGAGGAACATCACCAGCCCTTGTAAATACTGGCATTGGGTGATGTAGTGGTTGAGAAATCCCAAAAATAATTTTACCATAAACACACATTTACCAGGGGTGAGGTTCAAACCTCTATTTAACAATCTTTATGGACCATTATGTTACGCATTTACCACATGCACCAATGACCTGACATGGTTTAGGGTTGGCAACAGGTACTTCCAAGGTGGATGATATCTGCAGGACTGGTAATGTCAGACACCGAAATGTGTACTGGGTGCAAATGGAGCCAAAATCTTTGAAGTACACATGCAAATACTTGCCTCAGATGAGATCCAATCCTGTATCTGTGTAGTTACTGTTACTACATTGTTCCACATTTGCGGCATGTGCCATGGAGCTTACATTATTGGTCTCCACAGGTATCTTTGAAGGTGACTAACATCAGCAGCAGTGCTAAAGGAAGGGTAAGGGGAGAGTAGAAGTGTGGGGTAAGGGGAGAGTAGTAAGTGCGAATGTTCATAATATCAGGTATAATCAAGGGCACACACACACATGCTCTCACACTCACACACACACACACACACACACACACACACACACACACACACACACACACACACACACACACACACACACTCTCTCTCACACACACACACACACACACACACACACACACACACACACACACACACACACACACACACACACACACACACACACACACTTGCCATGTCTGGGATTAGAACTCCTACCTAACTAGTATGTTACACTATAGCATTACAGTTATCACACATGCCACAGAGCTTATAGAGTTGGCCCTTCTCCAAAGGGGTATTTTAAGGTGACTGACATCAGCGGGCTTGCTAAAGTAGGGCAATGGGAGGTGTAGTGACTGTGAATGGCCTCAAAATCATTAATCATCTCTACACACACAGAGTTTCACAGCTGCCATGTCTGGGATTAGAACTACTACTGAACTAATATGTTATACTATAGTATTATGCTATTATTGCACATGCCACAGAGCCTACAGGGCTGATCCTTCCCCAAAGGGGCATTTCAAGGTGACTGACATCAGCAGGCTTGCTTAAGTAAGGCAATGGGAGGTGTAGTGAATGTGAATGGCCTCAAAATCATTAATCGCCACACACACACACACACACACACACACACACACACACACACACACACACACACACACACACACACAGAGTTTCACAGTTACCATGTCTGGGATTAGAACTCCTACCTAACTAGTATGTTACACTATAGGATTACACAGTTATTACACATACCATGATGCTTATAGAACTGGCCCTTCTCCAAAGAGGTATTTCAAGGTGACTGACATCAGCTGTCTTGCTAAAGTAGGACAATGGGAGGTGTAGTGACTGTGAATGGCCTCAAAATCATTAATCTCTACACACCAACCCACTTGCCATATCTGGGATTAGAAATCCCACCTAGCTAATATGTTACACTATAGCATTACAACGTTATAGCAAGCACCATGGAGCTTATTGTCCTAAAGCTTGGCCAGAGGTTTATTTCAAGGTGACTAACAGCATGACCACTAACATGGGCAATGGGAAGTGCAGTGTGTGTGAATGGGCCATAAACCATTCCCCTGGAAACATACACACAACCCTCAGTCACACACAACTTTACATTTGACAGGACAGGGTATACAAATGCTAGATAAATACTGATTTGTACTATCATGTTACACAGTTATCACAAGCACCACAGATACTGTAGGGCTAAGGGATACCAAAAGCAAATGTCTACAGTGATTGACATCAGCACATCATGTGATATTGGCCAATTGGATGTGTGGTGGGTGGGACCGGCCTCATGATGGATATCTCTCTTTCACTGTCTGCCTCTCTCTTCCCCACATCTCTGTGTGTGTATGTTTGACCTATTATAGTGTGTTGGCCTTGGATATGTGTGAGTATTCCTATCAAATGTGTTTGCAAAGCATAAATGGTGTGCAATGTGGTCTGTGTGCACAGACATCTGCGACTGACAGATATGTATAGCCCACTGTTACAGTCAGATATGTTTCTCTAAGTGTAGGTGCATGCTCAGTATTACCTTCTGTATTTTGTTGTCAGACATGGGCTTCATTTCTCTAAGTGTAGGAGCATTCCCAGTATGACCTTCTGTATTGAGTGTATGAATCCATTCCAGGTAGGTTGTACTCCAGTCCAGGATTTTGTGTTCTACACCTACAGCTAGCAACCTGTTTCTGCAGGATATCTGTAGATAGGTTGACAATATGGAGTCACAATGGGTGAAAGATAGTGGGATACTATAAATATTGTGTCTGTGCTGCTTGTGTTACATGGTTGGTATTAGCAGAGATATTCAGACATATGTACTGTTTTACACTATGATGTATTATGTCATCAACTACTGACAGATATACTTATTTGCTCACAGTTATTTCCTGGGAAATATAAGATGAATGAAACTGTAGTTTTATCGGCCATTTTGGGTCAATTCCAAAACTCCTTCATCTTCCTCTCTTAAAACCTGGTTGCCTCGTGGTTTTGGCATCTTTTCAGGCTTGTTGGCTGTTGGTGAAGCACCCACCAAGAGGAGAAAATGATGAGAGAAGAAAGGAGCCACTTTTGAAACTTCGTATTTTTCCTCTGTTTATTTGCTAAGTTTTTCTGCATAGCCGCCTATTTTGAGCATTTTCTGGCTTGTTAAATTTGATTTCTGCATTAGTAACTGTATTTAGAGCACAACCTAGAGCTGTTTACTGAATTTCCTGTTTGCACTTATTTTTAAAATCATTTTTTTCTCAAAACTTGCATTTTATCTGTCTTTGGCCTAGCACTCTTGTGTGGGGTCATTTACTGCACTGTTATAACTTGTTGATACCTGTTAACCTCTGCTATCTCTGAAAAAACAAAAAAACAAAAAAACATCTTGCTTTTTTCCCACTTTTCTGAGATTTAAAAAAGTTCAGTTACAGGCTTGCTGTTCTTGAACTGTTTGTAAGTTTCTGTGAGGCCATTTTTTGCTTGGGCTAAAGGAAAGTCTCTCTGTTGATCAGTGGCAGTGAAAAACATTGAGCAGCCTGCCTGCCCATGTGGGAGTGGTTACTGACTCGAAACTGTAGTTTTATTGGCCATTTTGGGTCAATTCCAAAAATCCTTCATCTTCTTCTCTTAAAACCCTCTTTTGCGCGTTTTTGCTCGTTTTTGAGCATAGGGCAACAATGGGCAGCGCCGCCTAATTGGGTTTAAACTATTCCTGGCTCCACAAAGTCTGGTCTTCACTTTTTCCCTTAGAACTGGTCTATCTCTCAATTTAAACACCATATTCTCATTCTAAGGCCCTTCACTGGTCCAATTAAGTAATCCTACAAGTTAGCACTATTAAACCATAAGTGCTACTTACTCTTATACTCTCTACGTTTACCCTGTCCTGTATTGGTCCATCTTAAATTCAGTTTCCCTGTTACTCTAGCATGTCCAAAGGTCAGTCAATGGTTTCCTCTCCAGTCCAGCTGGTGAATCTGGGAATTTTGAGGCAATGTTACAACTGTCTCATGTACACAGGCAACCCTCTCCTCCTCCAAACAGGTTCAAATATATGTGAGAGATGCAACTATTTAGCCAAACTGGAGGCTGAGCTCTCTCATCTCAAAACTTGTGTAACCAGTCAGGAGGAGAAGGTAACCTCACACAACACAATTCCAGTATCACATAGTCCCACCACATCAGCGAACCAAACACATAAATACACAAAAACATACTCGGAGGCTCTAAATAAAAATCTACCTAAGCAACAGAGACCTCCAAAGCAGACATCCAAGCAAACGCTACCTCAAAACAAAACACACACAACACATAACCCACAAAGTCAGTGTGCCAAGCAGCCACAGCCCTTAAGGGTGAATAGAGATTAATGATTTTGAGCCCTTATAGGTGACTCTATTGTCAGACACACTGACATCCCGCTCACCAGGCTGAATAAAGAGAAGGTCACGGTGAGCTGCCATAACGCAAGCACTCAGGTCACTCCAAAGCAAATACAAATATGACTCAGTCATTGTACATGCTGGTGTGAATGACCTGAGACGTACCTCCCTGGACTACATGAAAAGAGACATAGAGGTGCTCTCTGATCATGTAGCCCAGGCTGGTGTGACCCTGACCTTGAGCAGCATCTTACCCTCACCTAGAATGATGCCACATTACAAAGACAAAACGATCAATTTTAACAATTGGCTAAAATTTTGGTGTCATTCAAAGGGGATCCAGTGTCTGTCAGCCTGGGATGACATGCTCGACAAGCCACGTTGCTTCGCTAGGGACGGCTTGCACCTGTCACCACTGGGCTTTTGGATATTGGCAAAGGCTCTTGCCACCCCCATAGTGCCTTTTTTAGGCAAGGCACAAAAGTCAAACCCACCCCCATAGACAGCACAAGGAACAAGAAACTAAGGGTAATGCTGCTAAATGCCAGAAGTCTTAACCTCAAGATCCACGCACTCGAAGCTCTTCTCAGTATGTAGAACACATCGACATCTGTGCAGTGACAGAAACCTGGTTCAAGGCTCCAGAGACCACCCCAGCACTTCCAGGCTATACCTCGTATCATGCTTTTCGGCCCCAAAACCCGGACCGAACCACAAAAGGAGGGGGAGTTTCCATATTTATCAAGGATATCCACACCTCCAGGTTAGTGGCATTGCACGAAGTATCGGAGACCATCCATGTGCAACTAACAGTGGGCAAGACTGCTTTTCAGTTTATAGCATCCTACAGACCACCCTCTCAAAGTCAGGAATCCCATTCGGCTTTCCTGAAAACATTGGAGAACATGAAGATCTCTCCAAACACCATTATATTGGGCGACTTCAACTACCCAAACATTGACTGGGAGCACTACTCAAGCCCCAGCACCCTAGCCCAAAGATTCCTGGAAATTATAAACTCAAATGCTATGGAACAACTAGTCACCACTCCCACAAGAGGGGACAACATACTAGACCTGATCATTACCAACATGGGGACTCTATGTTCCACACCAGAAGTATATCCCTCATTGTTAAGATCAGACCATAAATTAATTTCACTGGATGTCCACATCCCGACTCCACCCCCAGCCCAGAAAACCACAGTGAAAAACTTTTCAAAAGCGAACTTCTCACTTCTCAAAACCGAAGTGGAATCCTTCAAGGCCCCAGGGCCTGTGGAAACTACAGCCCAAACTGCAGAATCCTATATAAATGCATTCTACGGACATCTCCAGGAATGCATGGATCATGCTATCCCAAACAAAACCAAGACCCAATCATCCAAAGGCAGGTGTCCAGTCTGGTGGACCCCTGCCATAAATAAACTGTACAACAGAAGGAGGAAGCTACTACATGATAGAGCAAAATCCCTAATAGGGAAGGCATCTCTGATCAGTACTAGCAAAAAATTACGATCCCTCATAAAATCCTCCAAGGCCGGCTTCGAGAGAAAAATTGCACAGGATACCAAAGACAATCATAAGGCTTTTTTCAATTATGTTAGAAACCTGGGATGCAACTCCCAGACTTGTTCTGAGTTGATTCTAAACGACAAAAAATACACTGAACCCACAGACATCGCCAATATCCTGGCAGACAGGTTCAGTGCAAACTTCTCCACCCCAAATGAGCAAGTATCTATCCCGGCAGAGGGCTGTCTCCCAAACATCTCAGATGCTCAGGTGAAGGCTGCCCTCTCCAAAGCAAAAAACACTGCTTCCATGGGACCAGATGGTGTCCCAGGTTGTGTCCTACATGAACTACAAAAGGAACTAATCCCTCAAATAAAACAGCTATACAATCTCAGCCTCACTACAAGATATGTGCCCACAGAATGGCGTACAGCAACAGTGGTCCCACTCCACAAAGGTGGAGCCTCTACGGACCCTGGAAACTATCGCCCCATAAGCCTGACTAGCTTAGTCTGCAAGGTTATGGAGAGGATCATCATGGAGCTCATAAACAAAGACATTGGGGACATACAGACACTACATCCTACCCAGTTCGGCTTTGTCAAGGGCAGATCCTGCCTTTTGAACCTGGTTGACTTCTTTGAAACAGTCACCAAAGCCATAGATGAAGGGAAGGTAGTCCACACAGCCTATCTGGACCTTGCAAAGGCATTTGACACAATACCCCTCTTGGGCATCATAGATAAGCTATCCAGCTTAAATATAACCCCCTATGTCACAAGATGGGTCGCAAACTGGCTCAAAGACAGAACCCACAGAGTGAGAGTTGCTGGAGCCATGTCAGACTCGAAACCAGTCACAAGTGGTGTCCCACAGGGTTCTGTCCTGGGACCACTCTTGTTTAGTATACACTTTTCCGAGGTACAGACAAATGTGGGAGGACTATGGCTCACCAAGTTCGCAGACAACTGCAAACTGGGCGCCATAATCAACTCTCCAGCTGACACAAACATCCTTCAAAAAGGTCTCACAGAGACAGATAACTTGTGCCAGCACCATGGTTTAAAGCTAAATGCCAAAACAAGTATAGTCATACCCTTTGGCAAAAACAATGTGCCCACAAATTACCACATAGGTGGAAACCCATTAAGTACAGAGAAAGTTATTAGGGACCTGGGGACCCAAGTTGATAGCAATCTCTCCTTTGAAAACCACATTGCCAAAGTGGTTAGAAAGACCTTCTACATAGCCCATCTCATCACGAAGGGTTTCACATCTAGATCAAGAGAGGTAATCGTGCCCCTTTATTCATCCCTCATCAGGCCCATCATAGAATACAATGCCCCTTTTGGGATGTACCTTACCCGACACCTGCAGCAATTAGAAAGACCCCAAAAGTATCTCACCAAGAGGATCAAGAGTCTCAAACAGATGCCATATGCTGCTCGGTTAAAAAAACTCCAGCTCTACTCAGTTGCATACCGCCTATTTCGAGGCGATCTATGCCTGACATACAAAGCTATGTCAAATCCAGAATTAATGGACATGCTCCACCTCAGTAAATCTAAATCCCTTAGAGCCACACGCTCGAGGGACTTGAACCTCAGCACAGAAATAAACAGAACTTGCTGGAGGGACAGGTTCATAACCCAGAGGCTCCCTTCGCTCTGGAATAGAATTCCAGTTCATGTGAGGCAGAGCACCTCACTGAATCTCTTCAAGAAGAATCTCGATAAGTGGATGGGGGATCGTAGGTTTGTCCCAGGGATTACTCTCATGTCACTATTAGACAGAGGCACAGTAAACTAAACCTTAAAAAGGGCACAGTATACTCAAATCAAGGGGTGGCGTAAGCCATACAGAATCGGGCTAGGCTTATAATTGCCCCAGGGCAGATAGCCTAGTATGAACCTATGAACCTATGAAGCTGTGTCCAGTATCATGTTCTGCAGCCTACATATTCTTGCACACTCATGGCATTCTGGAGGGGTAGCTGCAGACACTTGCTGATGGGTCTGTGTAAAAGGTTCAGCACCTTGGTACTGTGGCTGCTGAGGATTCCCTGCTTGTACATATATCGATGTAACAGAATGGCCATATCCTGCTGTGGCTATACCTCTCAGCTGTACAGATTCACCCAGATTACCCAGAGGCAGGGCTCATATATCTGGTCAGTTCCCCTTCACATTGTGGTTTACAAGCAGGTTTGTAGCCACCCATTACTGGGTTTGCAAGCAGGGGTAGTATGGGCACACATCAGAGTTTCAGACTTCACACACTCCATGGCGTCTATGCTTCTACACCCCCCCATGTTAGTCTATCCTCTTCCTAACATTATACGAGCAATATCAGAGAAGTATCCCTATAGTTGTCCCTTCACCCCAGCGGTATTTAGGGGCTGGTCCACAGTTCATGCAGTAGGACATGGTGGGCATGCCACTGGGATTTGTCGACATGGCCTTGCATTTGTGTTCTAGGGACTGTGTTATGTTGTTAGTTGGGACACCATGAGATAACATACATTGGCCGTATGGATGAGGCACAGGCTTTTGACAGAGGACTGTAGGGCATTTGGTAGTGATGCAGGCCATCTGTAGCAGGAGAGTGCATTCTGTCACTCCTACAGTCCTAGGCTGTGAGCCACTAGATTCCCCTGGGGTGACAGGGTAAGTGTGCGAGATATTAATGGCAATAGTTCCTGTCCATATTAATCCATTGTTCTGGATGCTGGCAGGGTGCTGCTTACAGCTAGGGACACACCTGCATGGGACACCTCTTCAACATGCTGCATTCTGAGGGTATTCCCATACAGAAGTGAGAGTCATACTGTACTCATTCCCAACAGCAAGGATATGACATGTGATAAACCTGTGGCTGATGGTGGGGTGAGCTGAGTGCATGTATGATATGGAAGCTTCTTGCAGCTGACTCACATATATACCTGGGACATTCCCCTTATGCTGCCTTGCGCAGGGATGTAGGCAGTCTCTTATTACTTCATAACTGTGCCTTTTGTGGTCTGCCAGTGATTGGCCAGAGTACATCAGTATTCCATACTACACAGACAACGAATGTGCTGCTAACCCGTATGTACAATTCCAAAGGTGTATGCAGTTGGCAGTTAAATTTTATGTACTCTGTCTAGGGTACTTCCACCTGTGTACTGTGTGTATGTCTGGGCCCACATTCATGGCATGTCAATCTTTCAGATGGTGACAGATATTGACATCTGAACGGTGAGTATGGATGACTGCTGAATTGGGTCTTGCTGGGATGCATTGTGGTTGGCACTGCAGTTGTCAGAACATGGCCCTGTCATTAACAGTACTGGCCACAGGCCACCGAGACACAACCCTTCATGCCTACATGCTAACCACTTCCACACAATATACAACACACAACAACCTAACACACAGATCCCTGCATATTGTATACATGCAACACTCTATCCTGTAAATTGGGCCAGCTCAGGTAATCTGTGTTCCACTGTTATTAAACCCACATGTACATGTTACTGAATTTCTACACAGGATTGTGAGGGGGGGTGGCATACCTGACAACTGTAAAAATTTGGTATGACTGTACTGATATTTCAGATACACTGTTGGCTTCCATTTTGTCTTGTATTCTGACCTATCATGCAGACTAGATGCATATCAGTAGAGTACAGATCTTAGGTTTTATTGACCTATATTTCAGTTTCAGCCTTCTTACCCTTCAGAACTAACATACAACTGCCAAACCTGTTGTAGTCTGTCTGTGTAGGTCTGGAGGGGGCTGTTCTCTATTGCCATCAATTGGAGGCCTTAGCACAGCCTTTCTTTATGGTCATCTACACCTGTCCTGCTGGCTGAGGCTGTTATTGGGTATGTGAGCCTCACTGACATGCATGTGTGTGTTCTATGGACACACATTTGGGCCACCACATGTACTGCAGTGGGATTTGTCACCTTGTCTAGTACTGCCTACTTTGTTGACACCAGTATTTGTTATGGATTTCATGCTGCCATTATAGGTGTCCACTATCTGCTGCCATCCCAGTCAGCCACCTGATGCCCTTGCATGCTCACATCCATAACACTGATATAACTAGGAGAACATACTACTCCATTCAGCAGTTGATAAGAAGAGTGACTAACCTTGTGGCTGTGTCAGTACTGAGGATGTTCCTGAAGAGCTGGCTATGTCGGATGCACATAGTACACTTCCTATACATGGTAAAGCACAGGTAATGCCATGTTTGGCATCCCTTTTACTGTATGTACAAGTCAGAGAGAGGTGTCATTCCCTGGGTAACTACCTTGTCAGTGTATGTGCTATGCGTTGCCTCTTTGCAAAGCTTGGGCATACTGGACACACCTCCTTCTGCCTACATGGACAGGCTCAGGTTGTTCCTCCTCCGAGTCACTGTGTGCCTGTGCTGGCCTTGGCAATGGTGGTAGGCTGTGTGGCCCTGCACTGTGCTGTTCCTGCTGCAGCTGTTTCTGCAGGATCATATTGTGTAGCATGGCACATACAATGAAAATTTGTGTACATGTAGCTGGAGAGTGCTGCAAGGCTCCACCAGATATGTCCAGGCACTGGAATTGTGACTTAAGCATGTCAAACACACGCTCTTTTATGATTCTGGTTTGTGCGTGTGCCTCATCATGGAGTTCTTGTTCAGGTGTGTGTACATTTCTGATGGGTGTCATCAGCCATGGCTCCAGTGCGTAATCAGCATCCCCCACTTGGTGGCCATATGGGATGTCCTCACTGGCAAATATCTGGTACAGCTGTGTCATATGCCAGATGTGTGAGTCGTGATAGCTTCCAGGGCTGCCAACATACGCATTCATGATAATGTCTTGGGCATCACACATGACCTGGCAGTTGATGGAGGGGAAGCCCTTGTGGTTTATGTAGACCCTACCCTGCTCACCGGTTGGTGCTTTGATGTGTATGTGCGTGCAGTCTATAGCACCCACTACCTCAAGGTATTCTGCTATTTGGTGGAAGAGACACATATTGCTGGTCAACGCCTCATGGGTGTTGAGGAAATATATGTGCTCACTGGCATGTGGTGACATGGCATCCAGGAACTGGTGGAGTACCCTGGATGCTGATGGTTGTGAGATCCCCATGATATCCCTAGTTGGCCTTTGGAAGGTACCTGTGGCTAGTATTCTTAACCATACACACACATTGGTATCCACTGGGATGGGTTCCCCTCTCTTGGTTCTGTGTGTGAGGCGTGGCTGGCACAGCTCAACAAGTTGCTGTAGGATGTCCCTGTCCACCTTATAGCACTCCACTATCTCCAGCTCACATAGCCCCTGGTAGGTTACCCTGGGTCTGTACACTCTTCTCCTTCTCCTCACTGTGGGTTGGTCATCAGCATCCTCATCCTCACCACCCTCAGCCTCTTCCACATATTGATGTATGAGAGCGACAGCAGCCCCTATCATTTTATTAGTTTTGTCAGGTAAAATTTACCCGTCTGTGTACACTGGTGGTGTAGAGTTTGTGGGAAAAACCAGAGTGAAAGGTGTTTGCATAGTTTATAGTAGTGTGCTGGGCTGGGCTGCTGCCTGTGTAATTGGCTGATTCTGATACATTTCACCTGCCAGCTATGCTAGTTCTCCTTGATTGCCTTCCTACTTCCTTCCCATTGCCTTCCCGTTTAAGCCCTGAGGAGCGCAGCACATAACCAGTGCTCAGATGTAAACAGAGCTGCTATTTCCTGTTTTTTTTTTTAAACCCAGTGCATGGTGTGTATACCTGTTTAGGCAATGTAAACACTGCTAGGCAGCCTCAGTCACACCCCACTTCCTTAGCTGTGTTTAGCTTAGGGCAAACACGGATCACTGAGCTCCAATAAGCTTACAGCATGCATGACACTCCCTCTTATGAGGTCATCTACCTCTTATGCTAATATTATGGTGTTGCTGCACCTACATGGTTGGGTGCAAGCTAACACTGAGGGAAATCTGTGATTCAGTATCAATCCTCTCATTTGCATAAAACTGACTGCTAATACATGTTTACAAAACCGACACTCAGCCTTCAGCTTTAGCAGCCACTATTCCATGGTATTGTTGTCTTATGCATGCCATTGACTATTATGGCAGAGAGCTGATTTTGGTTTAAAAGCTTATTTCCAACTTTTTTCATTATTTTCGGGCCAGTCTCATTTGCACACCACTGCCCTATGCTTAAACGGCTGAAATCAGCCCAAAAAAATAAAAGTTATTTTTTATAGTTTTGCAACTATTTCCCATGCCAATGGCCATATATTTGGCCATTGGCATGCCTACTACATTGAATGCATGCTTTCTTTGGAGCTGTCATACCTCCGTTTTGTAATTTGCAGAAATGTATTCGGTTAGTAACCAAATATATTTCTGCAGGTTACACTATTCCTGCACAGATGCCTGCCTGCTTCCTGGATCGCTAATTCACCTCATTTGCATGGTTTTCACCAGCAAATGGGGTAATTAGCATACAGGAGCTGTGTCCTTGCAGAATAGTGTAGGAGCACTCATGCACGTCCTGGGAGCTCATTCCTGGATCGCTCGTTGACCATATAGCATGCAGCAGCTCATGCACTATTCCTGCATGCCGTGCAGAGCTTGCTGAATCCCAGGGATTATAGCATTTTTTTTTCTTTGTTCCTCTATCTCCTATTCATCCTACCAATGGCTCTTTGGCTTACCCCTAAACCCTCTTCTCTGCACTTCTGTGATAACTTCTTTCATTCCTTTCTTGCAATCCTGGACTTATTACATCACTGGATAGACCCCAGCCTTCTCTGCATGTTAGTCTTATGGTGTAATTAATTTTTCCACAAATTGTATTTATTTGTGGAGAGATCAGGTAACAGAAACCATATCAACAGCTTACCTTATAATAGACATACTATCTATTCAAAATATCTACATTTAATACTAATGTAATTCAACCAAATCCTTTTTTAATTTTTATATTCCGATATAACTAACTAGAAAATAAATATTACTATGTATATGATATGAAGTATGAATCTTTGTCTTAAAAAAAAAAAAAAAATTGATTATACATGTTTTTAAAAGCCAGTATTGCATTAAAGAGAGATTGGGATAGGGACAGGCAGATCACTCCCCAAACACTGTGCACCCAGGATAGTTGCCCCTCTCACCCCACCATAACTGTGCTACTGGGCTATAGCATTTAGGAGCTGCCTCTGTACATTAGTACAGTAGTAGCACAGGGAGCAGTCCTGGGGTAAAATGTGTGTTTCACATCCATATATCTAAGATGAATTTGAAAATATGCCATTTGACTTGCTGATGTTCCGTATATCCATTAGTAATGGGTCAGAGGATGCTTTGTATGCAAGGCATAGGTCATCTCTTAGCAGTACTGAATATACCAACATAGCTTTGTGTCAGTTCATATAAGACATATTTTTTATGCCTTGTATCCTTTTAGTAAGATATTGCTACATGTGGTGGACAGACACTTGCCAAAGGGGGCATTATATTCAGTGATTGGTTTAATGAGTTCTGAATAAAGGAAGGACAATGACATTCCTAGATATGGCACAATCCTTTTGTTCATAAGCTATGAAATATAGAAGGCCTTTCTGACGACAATAGCCACATGTTGGTTAAAAGTTAGGTCACTGTTCACTTAAGTTCCCAACTGAGTCAACTCTTAGGAGTGTTCAAATGTTCATAGGTAGGTACTAGGCTATTGGCCCAAGAGCCTACGTAAGCCTAGTCAACAAGGTTTCCTGGCTTACGCCACCCAAGAAAGTTATTTTCCTGTGCCACTGTTGAGCAGAGACACAGAAGTGATCCCCAGGGTGTATTTCCTATTTGTCTTGAAGAGTGCTAATGGAGAACTTTGTTTGACATAGATGGGTAACCTGTTCGTGAGTATGGGAAGTCTCTGGGACAGGAATCTATCCCTTCAGCATGTCCTGTTTATTGTGGTGACAAGGTTTAGGTCCCTAGAGCATGTAGCTCGGAGGGATTGGGATTTCTTTAGGTGCAGCATGTCCAACAGCTTTGGGTTTGACATAGCTTTATATGTTAGGCAGAGAGTACCTTGGAGTAGGCGCTATGCTACGGAGTAAAGCTGAAGTTTTTTGAGATGGTCAGTGTAGGGCATTTGTTTGAGGCCAGTAATCCTCTTCTGTGGCCTTTCCAGCTGCTGCAGATATCTTGTGAGGAACATTCCAAAAGGGGCATTGTACTCTATAATGGGTCTAATGAGTGTCGAGTAGAGGGGAAGAATAACCTCTTTTTTCCTGGATGAGAACCCTTTTATGATGAGGTGTATCATGTAGAAGGACTTCCTGACTACTGTGGTGATGTGACTATCAAAGGAGAGACTACTTGTCCACTTGGGTCCCAAGGTCTCTTGACACACATTCGGTGTTAAGTAGATTGCTGCCTATGTGGTAGTTCATGGGTACAGAGTTTTTACCAAAGGGGATGACACTGCACTTTTTGGCATTGAGCTTGAGGCCATGGCTCTGCCACCAGGCATCTGTCTCAGTGAGGCCCTTATGTAGGATGTCCACATCATTTGGGGACTTGACTATGGCTCCTAGTTTGCAGTCATCTGCAAACTTTGTTAGCCAGAGGTCTTCTGTGTTAGCCTGTACTTCAGAGAAGTAGATTCCAAACAGGAGCGGTCCCATGACTGTACCCTGTGGTACTCCACTTGTCACTGGATTGAGGTCAGATTTGGAGTCTGCAACTTTTACAGTGTGGGTTCCAATGTGGTAGTTCCCAGTGGTTGATAACTTCTCAAAGGATACAATGATGCATTGTTTGGCATTTAGTTTCAGACCATAATTTTGACACCAGTTATTTCTGACAAAACTTCCTGCAGTATGGTTAAGTCGTTTGGGGATGCAATGACTGTTCCTAACTTGCAGTCATCTGCAAATATAGTCAGCCAGAGTCCTTTGCTACTAGCTTTTGCATTAGAAAAGGAGATGTCAAACAGGAGAGGTCTCACCACAGAACCTTGGGGAATACTACTGGTGACTAGTCTCTTTGTAGCAGTAACTTCTCCTATATTTGA
The DNA here is from genome assembly GCF_019279795.1 of Protopterus annectens. Lineage (NCBI taxonomy): Eukaryota > Metazoa > Chordata > Ceratodontiformes > Protopteridae > Protopterus > Protopterus annectens. Next base: position 1,601,193,538 of record NC_056739.1, read on the forward strand.
TTATTTGCATTTTATCTGAGAGCCAGTTGGCAATTTTCTACTTGTCATAGAGATTCTGTTGACTATGGAAAAACTGGCTTCAATGGACATTCATTTAACTTGGTTTTGCAGCTAAAATTGGGACTATGAGTCTGGAGATGGAACTTTGTGGTCCATTTCACCTCAGTGCTTTCTCCTCTTTCTGTTACTAACTCCATCTTTGAACTGTTACAAGAGATAATATAATGCCTTCACTCTATCAATTCCTTTGTGAAAGTTGTGGCTTGTGATATCCAGTTGAACTGCTTTTCCCATAACTAGATGTTTATTTATAACATTTTCAATCAGATGAAGAGCAATTCCAATGAAAGGGATGTTATGCTCCAAAAACACCACAATAGAATATGTAAGCCACACAAAATTGCTGGCTGTCATCACAGATGACCAGTTGAAATTTGATCACTAAGTACCACACATGGCTAAAAAAAATCATCAAAAACTAGGTACATTATACAGAGTAAAAACTTACCTCACTGACATAGCCAGAAGATGTATAGCATCTGCTTTCTTGCTACAGTCTCTCCTCTATGCCTGCCCAACCTTCTCTAACATTCACATTTTACAACTGCCCAAACTTGAGCAATGGTATAAAGGAATAGGCACATATGCAGTAAACTATAACAATAGAACACACCACTGCCTATCTCTCAGAGAATTAAAGTGGTTAGAACTGCCACAATAGCTAACACTTTCTTAGCTAACTACAATAGGCAGACTTCTCTATAAGCTAGGGAATTGCTCAGCCCTAAGCAACATAATACAACACTACTACCCCAACATAATTTTATGCTCTAGAGGAAAATCACTAGTCACTATAATCAAATCATGTAATACTGCAGGTGACTTTCCATAGTGAGATAGTACAGCTAAACTATGGAACCACATCCCACTACCACTGAAATCCATTTAGAGTGTAAACATTTAAAACACTGCTAAGGCTTCACCTATTAAATCAGTGGTCTGCTCCTGAACATCTCCAGGATAAATACCATTGTTATACTCAGCTTGCCATATCATCAATCCATTTCTCTTCATTCAGAATCCTATGCTCCACAACCTGCCTCCACCAATACTTGCATAGTTTTGCTACCATCTCCCAGTTATATGCATGGTTTTGTGACACTGCTCACCCACCACTTCTGTACTTCTGCTATAAACCTTATGATGGATGTTATAGCTATATAATACATGCAAACCTAAATCATTTTATGTTCATTAAAGGAACTTAGGGACATTTTGCCAGAATGGACAGCAGGTGGAAATATTTTTTTTATTCTGCTGCTGCCATTTGCTTATCAGTATAGGCAGATTTTACTGCCTAGTGTGGGACCCAGCCATAAAAACTTTCACAGGGAATGCTTAGCATTTATTAAGGTTGAATCACATAGCATTCTGGCACTTAACTGGTTTGTCGTTTTACAAATATCAGAGTATAATGAGCACACTCCATGCACTACATAAGTTTCTCATAAGTTTATATGACTGTAGTCAGACCCAGACGCCATCATGGAAAATGTCTCATCAAACAACCTGTTGTAAGTTTTATCACTCATCTAATGGTCAAAATCAGATTTAAAAGAAACAGTATTACAAGACATCCTAATATTAACAGGGATTCAACTCCATATGTTCCTAAGAGATATTCTGCATTTAGAGATAATAATATTTATGTTATCATATGTATTTGCTCATAAATTGTGAGATAAAGAAATATTATAAATAACTTATAACATGTTATCATAAAAAGGTTTGTAAGCACTGATGGCTTTCCCTCTTGTATGCCTAAAGTCCAAGGAATGTAAGTTCAGTACTTCACATATTTCTGGGTAAGCTAAGTGTGAAACAGTGGAAATTCTGTCAGCAAAGTTCCTCTGAACAGTTTCAAGTAAAAAATGAACTATTATTTTCTAAAATTAGTTGAATATACATTTTATACAAATGTACCAAGTTAAGTTCATCTCCAATTAAGTCTCATTAATTGAAGAACACACTTCCTATTATTGTTTACATGGTTGGAGGAAGAAAAATTAGAAGATTGTAAGTTTTCTCAGATATTTATAGCCAATAGTCTCATGTAAAGTTATACCATTACGAAATAGATTTGGTATTAATAGCTGGCCTTCCAAAATACATTACTTCACATTTTTTGTGACTTAAATTCAAAATAAACTTTTAAACCTAAGAAGAAAAATTAAGTAGTTTTAATATTAATGTCTAGTCCCCATTACTATCTGACATAAAACCTGTCTGACAGTCATCTGAGTACTTTGCTTGCCAACAGTGTTTATTAATTGGACTTACTAAAAACACCGAATTAGATAAAAAGAGGGTCACCACTGACCCTGGAAAACTCCAGACAGAACTGGTAAATATTCAGAAAGTTGACTTTTAATTGATGCACACTGCATACAACCAATTAATCAGCTATTAATTCCATTAATCAAAATAGGTTATAGTTGTATTTCATAAGAGTTTTAATAATTCACTTATTTGAAAGAGTATCAAAGGTCTTTGCTAAGTCCATATAAATAACACCATCTGGCAAAACAGAGTCAAATGCTAAGAGCATGTGATCCTAAAACTCTTCTATATTAGTTAGGGTTGCTTTTCCAGTGCTAAATCCATGTTGATTTATATCCAGGTTCCTGGAGTGATTTTTCTGGGTCTATCAGTAATTTCAAAGTAGTTTGTTCAAAACATTTGCATAAAATTGAAGCATGGCAGATAGGTCTATAATTAAATAAACACATATTTCTCTCTTTATATATATATTTTTAAAACACCTTTATTGAATTGTAAAATAATTGATTTCTTCCACAGTGGGGGTACTATAAAATTAGTGATCAAATATAATAAAGATAGAAAATCTTTCTGCAACCAATGGTTCAAATCTGTAGGAATATGATAAGATGAAACAGATATCTTCTTACCACTTTTAAGTACCTTACAAATAAGATCGTGTTATAGTAGTACAACTGTGACTGAAAGCAGATGCAGGCTCAAAAGAAGGTGCAGTATTAAGATTAGATATGGATTGTGAAAATTATTTATTAAACTCATCATCTATTTTCTTAGGTTCTGATTTAGTGTTTCCATTAGTAAGAACAGTTGATAAATGTTCATTAGTATGATCTCTTCTATCCTGAAAAAGCATTATATGTGAACACTTGTTAGTGTTACAACAGTATTTTATTAAAGTGTTTTTTTCTGTGTTGACTTTAGCCAGTAACTGGACTTTTTTATTCTAAAGAAGTTGTTCTATTATTGCCAATCTTCAGTAAATTCACTGAGACATGAAAGCAGTTCAATGCAAGGCATTTATTGTTCAGAATGAGTGCCTGCAAACTGAGATTATACAAATCATGCAGAATCTGACTATCATGTCAGACAACAAACTTAAGTTCATCAAACAAGCTACTGGACATCCTTCTGGAATATTCCTTCCAGTCATAATTCATATCCTTAACTGACAGCAGAATAATGCAATCATCATTCAGAAACTGCTGATACATATTACACCTCTGCATGTTCTCATACACAAGACTTCATTCATTACCGAACTTGTAGCAATGCAAGAACAGACTATAGAGCCATTATTTGTGTTTCTAGCTGCTTCCTTCTAGCAAACACTGTTCCATAATATTCATTTGCTTTAGAACAAAGCAGAGCTATGGATTTCTACCAAACTTGTAACATACAGCTGCTGTATCCATGTATCACAGAATACAAATATATCTCTGGTTTGAAAAACAGAAACCAATTTTGGCATTTGCAATGTCTGAAACAATTCCAATGGAGAAAATCCATTGTGATACTTGTATTTCTAATATTTCAATATATACTAAAAAAAATGTTATACTGTAATAGTTGCCCCTTTTTAATACAAATATAATCTAATTGGCAAATGCATCTGTAATAACTAATACATATTATTTAATGTCTGTACATGTATATTCCTAAACATTTGTTTAAAAATGTTTGGAAGATGTTGAAGCTTTTCTCCCGGGCCTCTGCTGATAAGCAGTCTTTGACTAAATACAGTTAGACAAATGCAGTAAAGAAAAGCAAAATTAAAAAAAAAAATATATATATATATATATATATATATATATATATATATATATATATATATATATATATAAATATATATGGATCTAGGACTATTGAACGAAAGTTCAATAGTCCGAATCCACAATACCTGAATGCACTTTAACGAAAGCGCTCTCACCGAAAAAGTGCTTTCGCTAAAGTCCGTTCAAAAAAAAAAAAAAAAAAACAATAAATCTTCTTTTATGCAGGGGGGCAAGCCCCCCTGCACACCCATGTGGGGGGCTTGGCCCCCCCACACACCTACTTTTATATTTTCACTCCGAGGTCACACTACAGTGGGGAAAAGGGAATTCTCCCTTAACCACACCGTAGTGCGACCAGCACAACCAGCATACATAACCGAAAGTGCTGCTTTGGTGAATAGCACTTTCGGTTATGTATGTTCAGTGATTTCTGCTTCGGCAGAAAGTACAGTCGGGGATCTGTACGGATCCCATATATATATATATATATATATATATATATATATATATATATATATATTATATGTATACATATATATATATATATATATATATATTCATTCATGCCCCATTCTTAATCACTCTTGTCTTCTTTGAGGATGATCAACAAGAGGTTCAATTGACTGTAAAAGATATATGAATACAGTATTTCTTGATAAGATGCAGATACTGGAGGAACAAGTTTCAGATTTTATCAGGTTATTGTTCAACCATTTGGAGAATGCGACTTACATCAGACACTTTCTTTCATCTGTGGAGCTGGAGATAGTTGTACATACAATTGTTTTTCATGGCTGGACAACTGCTAGAATCTATACATTGAGGTCTTGGTTACGATCCTGCTCACATATACTACAACAAGATTTTGCAATCCCAGTTCAGACAATATTGGATTTTATCATCATTCCCCCTCTAGTACTAGGCCTGAGCTGGGTGTATATTGGGCTAAGTTTACATTCATGATTTTATTATTTGCCTGTTGATCCATGCATGTCCTACTTAGTCATTGTCATAGTCCCTCTAGTTAAATGATCTGGTGGTTTCTTATGCCAGTATTTGCCTGGTCAGATCATCAGATAAGATGCTGCTATTTCTTCCTATTTTCATATTTGAAACATCAATCAGATGTTGCATTATCGATTTCACTCTGGTTTTGTGCAGTCATTTACCTTACTTGATTAAGTAAAGTATGACTGAGAGCTTTTTTAGAAGGTTCCAAGAAGGTTTTATTTGAACTAATTTGTATATAGTAACTATATCATCAGTTGCATTGTAAAAATCTCTATTATTTATTGTCTTTGATTTTTATGCATGTATTTATTAATTATTGTTTTTTTGCCCCCACTGTCTGTTGATCATCAGTCCCTTCCTGGTTAATCAGCCCATTTATTCCTCATCTTAGGTGAGGGAGTTGACTGGTAGGTGTCATCATTTAGACATCCATTAGTAGTGGTTTACAATTTTGCTTCTAAGCCCTACTTTTCACATGCACTCAGCAAAACACCAGAGAAGGGACTTGCAGCAGGCAAATTGCAGATGCCATCTTATCACTTCTGCAAGCGATATTCTTTCTCAAGAATACCTGTCCACCCCAAAGTTCTTAGTGATGGCTTCTTCAGTCTCCACCAGACAAATCACACTACTTAACATGTCCTTGAGTGTGGCAACCTTCTCCACTCCCAGAATGAGGCAAGTAGGGGATACCCCTATACTCCAACATCCTACCTGCCTGGTTTTTCCAGTGTTAAGCCTGTTAACTGATCCCTGGTCACTTGGGTCACAGTCTGGACTCAATACATTTGTGCCGCAGAGCCAAGCTGCTTAATTATGTATTTATCTGTTTTACATATAAAATAACTCCAAATGCAGAAAACAAGTGCTTAGATTGTTTAAGCACTGTAAATAATGAAAATGAATTGCAAGATATATTTTAGGAAGTCGTACAGAAATGGAAAGAAGGCTGGTGTTGCACATGTAGCAGTTTGTGGGTACTCCACCACCTATGTTTGCAAAACTGAAGGACAGATTAACATCTGTGTACTGAAACAGGTAAGAGCTATTAGTAACCAATATGTGAATAATCATCACATAAACACATAGTGGAGAGAAGTTAATTTGTGTGATTCAAGCTGTCTCTTAACTACCTTTATGTGGTTATGTTATCTGTTTTTATAGTACTTATGCTTCAATGTTGCTATTTTTCATTTAATATAAATGTATGTTTGTCTTTACCTGCCTGATCTATGTCATGTATGAAAAGGTTCCTTCGGCCAATCCATATACCCAGTTAATAAATGTAATGAATTAATAAATAAGTAATATTTGAGCAGTAGTTTTATATCATGCTGTCTTTATATTAGAGGAAGTCAGTAAAACGTGTGCCAGTTAACCTAACTAGTCATGTGAGCTTTTCAGGTGTGTATAAAGGGGTTAATTATTTGCATTTAAAACTGATTGTTTGATATGAGAAAAGATATATGCATGTCCAAAAACTTTTCATGTTTATGTTGACTTTTTTACTGATAATATAAAAAAGCATCTTCTTTTGTAACTGTTTTTTTGTTGCTATTTTTCCAACATTTCTAGTTTTTGTATTATTTTTAAATATAGTTTGAGGTCTGATTTAGACATCAAATGTGGTATTTTATATTTTTTTACTGGTGAATTTTACTGTTTGGAATTAGTAATTATAGCATCATGTGTGCTTCACTTTCCATTCCGAACTTTGTCTCTTCAGATATTTATACCCGTGTCTATTTCTCAGAAACTGTATAGGTTCATAGGTGCGTATTAGGATAATGACTACTAGGGCATTTTTAAGCCTAGCCATACATCCCAAATCTCTGACAAGTTCTAGTACCCATGGTGGTGTAAGCAGAGGCTTAGGAGATCAAACATTTACAAGCAAGGGCCTTGGAAATGAAACATTTACAGGTTGTCTGTGTCTATTAGAGACTTAGGTTACAAACCAGGGGCAAATTTCCTATTCAGTTGTCCAAGTTACACTTGACTTGGGTTAGGGAGAATCTCTGCTTCACATGTATAGGGAGTCTGTTCTAGAGAAGGTGTAGACTCTGGAATACATACCTGTCTCTCCAGCATTTTTAAGAACGAGTAATTCTGGTGCTGTTTTTAGATGATATGAAGGAGGTCAATCAGAATGGGGTCTAAAAATGCCTTGTGTGCCGGGCATAGATCTCTCTTCATCAGCATGTAAGAGACTAAATACAGGGATTGGACTTTGAGGCAGTCTGCATAGGAAATGTTATTTATGCCCTGTATTCCTTTAGTGATGAACCTCTGTGGACATTCCAGTTGTTTGGGGTGTGTGGTTAGGTACATACCGAAGGGGGCATTGTACAGAATGGTAGGCCTGATGAGTGCAGAATACAGTGGAACAATGACCTCCTTGGACTTACAGCTATACCTTTGTTTGTAAGTTGCACAACATAGAATGATTTCCTCACCACCATAGACATGTGATGGTCAAAGGATAGATTAATTTCTATGTGTGTCCCTAAGGTCCTGACTACTGGGTCATCTCTTAAGGGAATGTTGTCAATATGGTAGTTACTAAAGGTGACCAACTTCCTGAATGATACTAATATGCATTTCTTGACATTTAGTTTTAGTCCATGGCTCTGACACCAGTTATTTTTCTGTGACATCCCATTTTGGAACCCCCCCCCCCCCAAAAAAAAAAAAATAAAAAGTTTTGAAACTCTGGGGCTGCTATGTTTGATTAAGTGGTGTCTTGATTCAGTGGCTTGCTGCTAACTTGCTTTTTTTTTTTTTTTTTTTTTGTGAGAGGCGGGATTGTTTATTGCTTATAAGCAGCAATGCATAAAGGTTTAATATACTAAATCAACTGCAAGATTAATTATGTAGATGCAAAAAAAAAAAACAGCCAGCTGCAAAAATAATGTGTTAACCTGTAGAAATGCAAAGACTGCAGCCGAATATAACAGAAGGCAATGGCTTAGAACTGCATCAAAATGTAAAGGATTGTTCAACTACCTTCAAGATATATTCTGGAAAGCTAGACAAGTAATTGGCTGACAATCTGCAGGGTGCTTCTGATTTTTCTTGGTTAACAGTTTTCTCACTGATCAGTAGCAGCTTTAAATTGCTGAATGGAACTTGGTACTGCTTCTATTTTATTGTCCTGACTCATAGAGAAGTCTGTTTTTCATGCTTCTTCTTGTCTGTGCTTTTGTTTTTAAACTTGCTTCTTTGCTGTGGTTGGCTGTGGGGCAACTGATTCCTATGCACTGGGTTTGGATTATGCATCAGGCTGTACCTGCCAAGTGAAATACTTTGCAGTCTATTAGCTTCTGACACTTTGCATCCTGTAACCTTGAAACTTCCTTTAGTTTTGTGCTCACTTTTACTTTACTGGTTCAGCCAGTTTAGTAATCCAAGAGAGCTTCCTGACAGATGTTTGGGTCAGCATGTGTACTGATGTATTACACTGCTAACACTAGAATTGTTGAACTGTTTTCACAGAATTTATTGCTCTGCCCCCACTGGAAAGTGGTTCTGTTTTTAACAACTCATTTAACATCTGAGATGACTGGAACATTTCCTTGTGATCTATACACTGTATGCAAAATTTGAGATGTCAGCAATGCTGTTCTGACGTGATTAATTTATGCCACTTTGCTTAGTTTGGTGCTCTGAGTTTTTGCCTTCCTTGTTCCTGGATTATCATGTATGGTGGTAATATGTGAAATGCTTGTTTTCAGCACTTATTGTGCATGGTCTTTCTGTTATCACCTCTTCAGGCTAAATAATAATTGGATGAAGAGTGATCATCTCTTTCAGTTTTAGATTTAAATTGTTCCAGACTTTTAGCAGGAAAATCATCTCCTGCTGTGAGAGCAAATAGAAGCTAAATCCTCATTAACCGACTACCAAGAACATTTGAGATTTTCCTGCACATGTTCATTGATTTTCTCTGTTGGCGCTAAGATAGATCACCCAAAGCTGTTTAGTTAAGTGACTTTTAACAAACTGATTAATGATGAAGAAATCCATCAGTTCTAATTTGCTTGAGTTGTTTTTCCCTCACATTCTGTGTTGATGGACATGATCTGATCTTGATTTTCCAGTTGGGTATGTTCATACCTGATACTGCTGAGGGATAGTCCTTATGGTCAGGGCACCATTTGATCCAGTTCAACTTGCCTTTTCTACTTTCACTTAGAGTAACTGATATTGACCTGTTTCAGTTTATTGACATGATGAATATCTCTAGTGGCATGCTGATTACCCATCTTAGATCTGGCTAAGTTAGAGCTTATGATTATGCATGAAACTGTCTAAACTTTTGCTTCTCCATGCCTTTCTCCTTATATATTGTTGGTGGAGAATAGATCAGAGTTTATGAATTCTCTGCATCTTCTATGTTTTTCTGGATAAAATGCTGTAATTGAAGGAGCAAGTGGCTGCTTTTCCTTCTTCCATATTAGGAATATCTCCTAGAAAAATTATCTACTCACTTGCAGTAATCTAGTGACATTATAAAGGACCTACTCACTTGCAGTGATTGGTAACATTATAAAGGACTCAGTCACTTGCAGTGATCTAGTGATATTAATTCTCATGTAGGTCTCATTTTGAGAACATTGCTGTAATATTGTTTAGCTTGGATTCTATGGTGCTGACACCACCGATATTCAGCAGGTGCAGAACTCAGTGACCAGATTTCTAAGCAGAGAATTTCTTTATTATTAGGAGGTTACTAGGCTAATGGCCCTGGGGCCCTTACAAGCCTAGCCAAGAGTTTATCCCCAAAAAAAGAAACCTCAGTCAGCACCTGTCGCTCCTGTCAATGAGGGACAAAAGTGGAATCCCTTGGACAAATTTGTGGTTTTCCATCAACTCATCAAGGTTGCACTTGAAGAGGGTCAGTGAGGTGGGCTTCAAGAGGTCTTGTGCTGTGAGATCAGCACTAACAGCTGGCAATTGCCATGGCAGCTCCTAATATTTTAGAATTGACTTAGAATCCTTTGAGCCTGAATGAACATCTGATGCATTGCTGCTCAGTCTTCTTGCTCTTCTGTGTTGCGGAGGCACGATTGGTAGTTTTAAGGAACCATCTTGAGTCTCATGTACCAGTCCTATGGAACACACTATCACTTCATCTTTGAGACTGTGACTCTAATACCTCTTTGAAGAGGTCCTTAATACATATCTATTCAGATGATTCTGAAAATATTTATAAAATTACTTCTTGTAACTGTGTTATGCTCTTAAGCTACTGTTAATATTAATTGTTTAATATTTATTTATTTGACATTTGTCAACCGGGTTAGTCCATCTGAGCCAATGGCCTGTTTTCAGTGGAGACTGAGGAGAAAGGCTCCAGCAATACAAACATAAAGAGATAACATAGTAGGCAATATATAAACCACAAGAAAAGCAGTGCAGCAATTACAATTACAGGACTTGAACTCACATGGCCTATTGAATCTAAACAGTACTTCTAATACCTCACAATGATAGAAAATAAATGCAAAAGAAAGGACAAAAGAAAAAGCAAACTTTACAGCACAACACTAGAGAGTTTCTTTCATTGGTGTGTCTAGCAAAAATATACAAGTTATGAACACAAACAAACTACCAATAATTTAACCCTCAGACTACCAGAACTGGAATGATGTTTTAGAAGAAAGGCCTGGAAGAGTGATGAGGGCTTGGAAGGGAAGGAGAGAGGATAATAAGGAATGAAAGATTAGAAATGTACTGCAGAACTTGCCCTAAGGTTCTGTTATCGCTAGCTAGAAAAAGTGAAACAAATCACTTATCTGTATACAAAAAAGTAAAGATATTCCTACTAATGCCTTGTGGAGACATTGCTGTGGCTGAATGGTGGCAATGGCATCTGGAGAGTGCACAAACAGCATGGGATTATGGGCTGGGAGGAGCTTGATCTGGTGAAGAGCTGGATGCTGGGTAAAAGGTGCTAAATACAATTAGTCCAGTGGCTCACATGTCTGGACAGGACCTGAGAAATTATGCATAGGAAGTTCTACCTTGTTTCAATGCATGTTCATGTGGGTGGAACACCTCAGGTCATTAACTCCCAAAAGGGGTACCATTAGACTGTACTCATATATGTCTGGTTTAAGGGACCTTACGGTCATGTGACATCACATATCCTGGCATAGGACAAGCAGGTTACAGTTACCCTATTCTTGTCCAGTCTGCTGAGTGTGGAGTTTGTATGCTTAACTATCAAGTTACTTATGACTACAATACTTCTTTGTGTAGAAGCAGACTTTAGTGGGCCTAATGGACTTGGCTTAAGTGATCTAAGTAGACTTGCAATATGTGGGAGTGGAGGAGTAGGTCCTTGTGATTGATGTGGCATTCTGGAGGTATGTATGATGATTACCAGCAGTTGGCTAAGGCAAGAGGTTTACCTCTGTGTTATTTATTTTACATCTCTTACACATTATGTTTTTGATTGACAGAAGCAGTGAACAGCAGTTTCTTAAGAAGTGGGTGAAAGGCTATTTAGTGATTAGCTGTTTTATTCCAGGTGTTGCAAGGGTCTGTAGGCTTGCTGTAACTTTCTCCTGATAGATGACCAGGTCAGCATGTACAGCAGGCTCAGCATAAAACAGCTAAGCAGTACAATGATCCAAAATTGGAGGATATGAATGTATCACAACATACCATCATACTGGGAGACTTCAACTACCCAAACATAGATTGGGTACATTATTCTAGCCCTAATACCCTAGCCCAAAGGTTCCTGGAATTCATAAATTCAAATGCACTGGAACAACTAGTCACCTCTCCCACTAGGGGAGATAATATACTAGACCTGATCATCACAAACATGGGGACAAAATGCTCCACACCGGAAGTATACCCCTCACTAGTGAGATCTGACCACAAACTAATCACCCTGGATATACATATCCCACCTCCACCCCCAGCATAAAAGACCACAGTGAAAAACTTCTCAAAAGCAGACTTCACTCTTCTTAAGACTGAGATGGTATCCTTTAGGGGTAGCAATAATGTATAAGAACCACCTAATCATGGAACAACTAGACTTTGACATACCAGATATCCAAAATACAGAAATCATCCTTGCCAAGCTAAAACTGAATCCGAAAAAATATATTAATATCATTGGTGGCTACATCCCCCCAAGAAACAATATTACAGTCTTGAAAATCCTACTAGGATGGGTCTCAAACTCTCTACCCCAGGAAAATATTCTGCTAGGAGACTTTAACATAGACTGCCTAAACTGCTCTAGCCAAAACCCACTTACCCACATCAACCTTCATGGCTTTACCCAAATTATCACTTCCCCTTCCAGAAACGATAAATGATCCAAACTAGACTGGATACTTACATCCCACCCATCCCTCATATCCCAAGCTGGATGTCTTCCAGACATTCTCTGCGACCACCAACCAACATACCTACTGAGAGCCAAAATTCCCCAAGTATACCACATAACACAAAAGGAAGTCAGAAACAAAAAACTTTAACCCTAATTTATTTATCAGCGACCTAAAAAGTTGCAACTGGAGCCCCCTAAAACAGCTACCTTTTGAAAATGCAGTGCAATACCTCAATACAACTTTCCTAAACATTTTGAACCAATATGCCCCCCCTCAGAACCACAAGAGTAAAAACCAAATATGCCCCCTGGTTAACTAAATCCACCAGATCTATTCTCAAAAAAAGGAACAAAGCATGGATACAATTTCAAAAAAACAAAACCTGAATAGAAAAACAAAAATACCTAGAATTACATAATAAAGCCAAGAAACACATCAAAATAGATAAAGTCACCTATTACCAAACTCAACAAGAAAAACATGCTAAAAACTCCCCAAAAATTCTGGGATGCAATTAACTCTGTTCTGCACCCTGGAAAAACCTCTACCCCAACACCCACGACAGACAACAACCAAATTAGCATCTCCACACACTTCAATAAGTTCTTTACTGAAACAATACAGGTCCTAGCTAATAACCAAACCAGCACTATTAACCCCACCCCAACAAACATACCAACCTCAAATATATCACAAGACAATAGCTCCCATTTTAACTTCCAGCCAGCATGAATCAAAACCATTCAAAAACTCCTCCAAAAAGTCAAACCTACCACCCTAGCTTCTAATAACCTACCTGTAGAATACCTCCAAATAGTTGCTGAAGCTAGTGCCTACCCGGTTGCAATTATCATAAACAAGTCTATGTCAGAATGTAAAGTACCCCATATATGGAAAACCTCCTATATCATCCCACTACACAAAGGAGGTAACTTCTTGGAACTCAATAACTATCGGTCTATTGCTATTCTATCACCCCTATCTAAAGTCCTAGAAAGGGTAATCTACACCCAACTCATGAACTACCTTTTAGAAACAAATTTACTGTGTAAAAACCAGCATGGTTTCAGACCCTTCCACAGTACCTCCACTGCACTTATATCATTCGCTGGTACCATTAATTATCATAGAAATAATGGTCAACTAGTCTCATCCTTATTTTTAGACTTATCAAAGGCTTTTGATATGATTAACCATAATACACTTCTCCTATCACTCTCACCCCTAAAGCTAAGTGACTCCTGTATCTCCTGGCTAGAGAGCTATCTATCAGGTCAACAACAGGCAGTAAAATGGCAAAACAAACTATCCTCTCTACTTCCAGTATCCTTAGGAGTCCCTCAAGGGTCCATCCTAGGTCCATTACTCTTTACTCTATTCACCAATCAACTCCCATCCTCCATCCCAAATGCCTCAGTTATTCAATATGCAGATGACACCACTATCATATGTGCTGCCCCCACACTAAACCACCTCCACTCACTAATAAAGGAAAGTTTCTCACTAGCCGAGACCTGGTTCTCCAAGCATCAGCTCATTCTTAACCCAACTAAAACAAAGTTACTTCTCTTTCATTCTCACAGATCCCTTCCCCAAACATATGACTTTACAATTACTTCTAATAATAAAACTGAGATCACCACAACCACCCACACCAAGCTTCCAGACATTGAAACAGATAACTTAAAATTTGACCTACACATTGCCCAAACTATCAGGAAGGTTCACAAAAAACTAGGTCTGCTCTACCATAACAAGCAATTTCTCTCAAAGCAATCAAGAACCACAATAGCAAGGACACATCTACTATCTACCCTCCTCTATGCATCCCCAGTACTAACCAACCTCCAACAAACTGACCTTACCAAACTAGAGTCCTGCTACAATAAAATAGCTAGATTTGCCGCATATACTCCATATAAGACATACCACTGTGATTCTCTCAAAAAACTAAACTGGCTAGAGCTCCCTCAACTACTCCAATTCAACCAATTGTCACTAGCACACAAATTATACTACTTCCCAGACAAAACTCTCAGTCCTCCAACATCTTATATGTCCCCACACCACACGAACCTTGAGATCTAGCAACCTAAACCTCATAGAAGTAACTAAACATAACAATGAGGCAGGGAAATCCCTCTTTAGCTACTCCATTTCTAAACTTTGGAACTCACTACCTTTCCCTCTATCATCCAATAACTCCACTACACAATTTAGAAAAATTCTAAAGACCCACCTTATGAATAAATGGCTATGCTCCTGTCTCACCCCTGGATGAATCCAAAAATGAACAATATCTCATTCCACACCCATCTGTCTATTCTAATTTTTTCCCCAGCTTCTGACTAAAGAATGACCTCACATATTGAAAGTAGATGTAAGCTACTGGCAGCATTTTACTGCCACATACTGTCCCTATATGCTTCCAAAGCATATATTCTGTATGTATATGTCAGAAATGAACTAATGTATTCCAATTATCCAATTATGTATTCCAGTATCTGTACATATTATTATGTCTTTGTACTATATAATGTTCTTTTTACTAATGTTTGTAAATATGTTATGTATTGTAAGTAACACTGTTCATAAGTGCTTGAAGATGAAAATGGAGCTTTTCTCTCCAGGCCTCCACTGAAAATGGACATGTGTCCAGTCGGACTTTCCCGGTCAACAAATGTAAAATAAAATAAATAAAAAAATAATAGATTAGCTAATAGAAGCAAGATGTTAAGCAAAAAAGCACAAATCAATGATATCCAAAATCTTCAAATGAATAAACTTATTTCTGTCTTAGAAAAAATACTTAATATTTTAAAAAATTCCATGACGATCTTAATAAACATAAAAATAATAATCTTGATGATTACAAAATTGACAAGTATTTAAAGAAAAATGTTACTAATAAATATAATAAACATAATGACCAACAAATACATCTGTCTAATAAGCCTATTACCCTAATAGTACTTAAAGAAGCATTAACAAATGGAAAAGTGGTAAAGCTCCAGGGTTAAATGGTCTAAGTTTATATACTCTTCATCTATTAAATATTTTGGAATTACTGGGTGATGTTTTTAGGATAATTCAGAGTGACAAAATAATTCTTCACTCATGGAAATTGTGCGTAATCTCACCTATACTTAAACAAGATTAGAGATATAGTAGATAAGTTAGTTAATAAAGATCAAACAGGATTTATAGTCGATAGATTAACTTATGATAATATAGAAAGGTAGTAATGATCTTAGATTTAGTCAAAGGAATGAACATGAAATTAGCCCTAATTTTATTTTTTTCTTATTTTAGCTTAATTAGCTTAGATATCAAGAGAACTTTTGATTCTGTAGATTGAAATTACTTGTTTAAAACTTAGACGTGTTTGCATTTCCAGAACAGTTTATTGGAATGTTTTTAAAAAAACTGTATAGAGACTCCAAGCATATGTTAAAATTGCATCTTAAATTTCTTAAAAATTTCTTAAGGATTCACTTCACACAAAGGGACATAGCAAGGATGTGCATTGCCCCCTCTACTAATTGCATCAGTTATCAAACCCTTAGCTAATAGTATAACAAGCAATGAAAACATCGATGGAGTCTCAATTAACAAGGATTGTCAATCTAAAATACATCTTTTTGCAGTTGATAATTTACTAACAGTAGGAGATTTAAATTATTAAGTTGAAGAAATATATGAGGAAATTGAAACTTTTCAAGAGGTATCACTGCTGAAATTTAAAAATAATAAAACTGAAATTTTAGTGTTAAATCAATAAAGATAACTATCAATATGATTGGGAAGGAAAAGAGCCAAAATACTTATGAATCAAAGCCTATTAAGATGTGAGTAAGATTGTTAATAATTTTGAAAACATAATTGAAGAAGTGTTACTTCTTATTAAAAATGGAATTAATGTTTTTTTTTTACTTTAGAGAACAGGTTAGTACTTATTAAAATGATTATATTACTCAAGATTATATGTGTGTGTGTGTGTGTGTATATAAATATATATATATATACATATATATATATATATATATATATATATATATATATATATATATATGTATATATATACATATACATATTGCATTCAATAGCTTTAATACCTAACAACAACCTTTTAAAGAAAATGAAAAAAAAAATAACTTCATTCTTATGGTATCCTAAAAAGCTGAAAATTGCTTATAGAAATCATATAAGATTATGGGAGTATGGTGGTATTAGCTTCTCAGATATAGAATCTTATTCTGTTGCTACAAATAACTGTATTATACTCTAGATATACTCAACTTACATTAGGCAATGGAAAACCATTCAAGAGCAGATTATTCTAACTTCTTGTAAGTTTATCAAATGTGATAAATAAGAAATATGCAACAATCCTTTCATCTGGTTAATAAAATTTACCTTAGAAGGTAATTCATTTCAGCCTTAATCTATTCATCAACAGTTAAGGAATTGTTTTTTAAAACTCCATTAATACCAAAATGTAATTTTTTGTGCTTTCCCACTGCAAACACCTCTAGATTTAGGGCAACTCAGAACAATGTTAAAATGAATTTATTAAAATGGAATTGATTAGCATTATGAACTGATTGCTTTGAAAAGGAAAAGCTAAGTCACCAGAATATTTAATGAAATGTTATAAGTTGGACAAATTTGTTGATCAGTTAATATTATCCATCCGTAAGGAATTTAAATGAATTTTTAGATAATATGAGTGAAGAGAAACAGAAAACTTTTTCCCATTATATATAAATATGAATGCTATCATCAAAGGTAAACTGACCTACAAAGGAGGCTTGTCCAAGTTATTAACTTACAATAAATTCTCCATTAACAAGCACCCATAGGGATTGGTAGATTTTGGATAACTGTAGTTTCTAGTTGCTTGAGTGTAGCATGTGGAAGTATGTGTAAGAGATCAGAGCGAGAGAAAGAGTGAGTGAATGCATGTATGAAAGCAGAAACGACTGTGTGTGAGAGATCAGCATGAGTGAGTGAGTGAATTCATGTATGAAAGCTAAAGAGACTGTGTGTGAGAGATCGGAAGCAGAAATGACTGTGTGTGAGAGATTGGAGAGAGAGAGTGAGTGAATGCATGTATGAAAGCTGAGAGACTGTGTGGGTGAACAATCAGAGTGAGTGACTGGGTGAATGCATGTATGAAAGCAGAAGTGACTGTGTGTGAGAGATTGGAGCGATGTATGAAAGCTGAAGAGAGTGTGTGTGAGAAATTGGAGAGAGCAGGAGTGAGTGACTGCATGTATGAAACCAGAAGTGACTGTGTGGGAGAGATTGCCTGTTGCTTGAGAGTGCCAGTTGCGTTTGTTCCACTTAAGTGAGAGTTTACTGTAAGTCAATTAAAATACTAATAATAATTTTGTTGTAAAATTCTGGAACTTTTTAGATAGTAGTGGAGTGAGTGACTCAATAGATGGTAAGAATAAAACTTTGTTTCTTTAAGCAGTTTCTCAAACTTCTTTGAGTATAGCTGATTGGACATGTTTGTGGAATGAGAAAAAATACATGCATATTGGGGAGAGATAAGTATATTTTTAAGGGGTTATGGTCTGATAGTTGCTCTTTAACTAAATCAGTATTACTACTTCCTTTATCTGTAAAAGCCAAACAACAAAAATATTTTGGATTCTTATGGTAGTTGCTAGAAAAGTTATTACAAAAATTGGAAATTGAACTCAATTCCTACATTGAAAGATTTTTTAAAAATTTAACACCAGTACTATGTAAAACCGAAAAAAAGTGATCAGAATAAGATCTATAAATCATACTAAGATTTTTAGTGGTTGGGATAGCCTTGAAATGTTGCTACTGATATACTAAGACTTTTAATGTGTTAATTGTGTATGATTACCTTGATGATTCAATGTATTCCTAACATTGTATAACAGTATGTGATATTACATTTCTTCCTGTGTATGTATTGTAAATATGTTAAATTAATAAAATCTTTCTTAAAAAAGGAAATATAGAAAGAAAAAAAATTGGATCTTACTTTGGACCTTATTGGGAAAATTTGCCATTTTGAATGTTAAAGCAACATTAAGCAACACACTATCACCAGAGTTGCTATAGATAATCAAAATGTGTCATATGGCAAAAATGTTAAGAAAAATCATCAAAGGGTGTGCATATAGCTTTAGTATGTCATTTCTATTATGCAGAATAAAACTATTACTCTACTATGAGTGGTTCTTTTGAAACATATCAAAGACATTTCACCTTTCTCATGATTGTAATAACTACAGTTTTATGCACCTGCTATTTAAGAATAAAATATACTGAAGATAAACCATGCACTGTAAATGTCACGAGTACAAAATCAAATAGGTTAAGTTCGCATGCCACTCAATAGGTATGCTGAGAAACACAAGACACACAACCCAGTGACTGACATGGCCTACTCTATAAGTATCTCATTCTGTATGATAAAGTTAGTTGATTCAACAGGAAATGAATGAAGATATTCTGCTGACTGAAATGGCAATAAATTGTGAATGACTCAAAATTTTATGATAAAAGGCACATTAGTGGACCTAGCTGTGTCTGAGTTATATATATGTTTTTAATATATAGTTAGCAGGGTTGTGGGAGTACAGGGGGGGGGTTACTCCCCTGCTAAAACATTGTATTGGAATCTTTTCAGATTTAGTCAATATTTTGTTTTAAAAATTTTTCAGTTTAGATATTTTGTTGTCAGTATTTTTACTGTTGGTCATATGCTGTTTTATGTTTTTTATGTCACAAAATACAATAGAGTATATTTACAAAAACACAAGTGTGAAGTAATAATTGTCATAGTAAGCTTGATATTTAAAAAGATACTTGAATAAAAAAGCATGTCTAAATCACAAAATACTATGAGGGAAATTCATAAGGGTTGCCACAATGTGTGACCATTTTGAATTCATAGACAGCCCAACCACAGTGCATTTGCCTGAAGACAAGCAGCACCAAAGTGGTCTGCCTCTGTGAACATTCTAGATGCTAACAAGGCAGCCCAGGGGAGAAACATATGCTAATTTAGTCATGTGTTCTCCCCGTAGAATGGCCTCTTCTAGGCACTGAGTTATTCACTTCACCATGCAGATTTGCAGAGCTACTCCCTGCACTTCACTGTATTTGGCCATTATCATCTATCATGATAGCTGTAAGTGCTGCTGATTTTAATGGTAAGGTAGGGTTAGGAGCTGTGTGTGGGTGTATGTGAGGGGATGCATGTGTGAGTGTATGCGTAAATATGTGTCTGCCTGGAAGACAATGGTAAGGGCAGTTAGAAAGCTGTCTGATTGTGTATGTGTGTGTAGGTGGGAGGGGTGGGTGGGTTGGGGGCATACTTTCCGGCATCTCTAGACTAATGAGCATTCTACAACTTTGAGTGTGGGAAACCACTTGCCACTTGGGAAAACTCTGTAAAGGAATACCTGTGCAGCACATTAACAGAGCAGGGGTCAGAGGTTGGGGAGGAAACACTGGCCATCAGGAATAATTTTTGAAGGAATGCCTGAGCAGAAAATGAATAGATTGGGAATTGCAGGTGGGGGAAGCACTAGCTGCCAGGGGTATCCAATGTGATGAGCCTTAATGCAGAGCCAGATCACAGTCTAATGGGGCTTTCGGCATGGTAATAGGTCAGCCTCCCCAGCTGCAGCCATTCCAGTATTCCATTAATTGGCTGTCTCTCCCAAGTTACCATCAACACTGTTCAAAACTGTCAGTGTGGGTACTATTTTCCTCTTTGTTTTTACAATAATTACAAATATTTAGATGTAATTTAATTTTTATTTAAAATTTTCCAGAAAAACACTGAGCTCTATTTTGTAAGCAAGACACCATCTTAGTGAAAACAAACTTGACATGAGAGACAGTAAATGTCTTTTTGCTTGAAACTCAGATTTAGTGAAAATGCATTTGGCAACCCATTAAACTGCATGAGACATGCTGTGATTCATACTTGAATAGCAATAATGTGAAGTAGTAACTAATGTTTAAATGAACGGTGCAGGAATTCAAAAGACAAATGTATAATGCATTTGATAACAGCCTGAGTGACTGCCAGTGGACAAAAGTGCCCCTTTTCAGAAGCAACCCAGAAGGACTGCCTGGTGAAGTAACTTGGCAGAGTCACACAGAAGACAAATGAAGGCTGAGGGAATCAAACCGTGTATTACAGGAATCATTACTTTAACAGCTTCTACCCTTTACAAGTTGTTGTAGCCCAAACACACTGCTTTTTATTCCTGTGTGCATGCAAAAAACAAACTAAATTAAATCATAGTTATAATATTAACATTAAACTCAGTGAATTCACACTGTGCAATTTATTCACATCTAAATAATAAACACACTGACAACATTCAGCAGTACAAGGAAAGCAAGGGCCACATTCAAAAAACATTGCTAATATGATTATGCTCCAATTTACAAAAATCAATGTCCTTCCTTTACACCATAAGTACTCTTGTTCCTAGGTAGTTACTAGGCTTGCAGTCCAGAGGGCCACTGTAGAGCCTAGCCTAAATTTCCAGTTGCCTTAGTGTTCTGTTTGCCCAAGTGACTACCTCAAGCAGATAACATAAATAAGAGGCAAAATTAGAGATGTTCTGCAAAACTGAAGACAGATAGCAGACTCATTTAAATTACTTAAAAAGTGACCAGCGTGATATGTCTTACATCAACATGTATTGTATTTATCCTTCATTAACCAGGTTGGTCCAACTAGCTAGTGGCCTCTTTTCATGAGAGATCTGAGGTGATATTTATACTACTAGGGGAAATTTGTCCCACAAGGCTGCTATTCACTGCTACACTTCCAGTTTCCATTCTGAATGTGTACGTGGCTTGGAGCAACTGGAAAGAAGACGGAGGCAACGAGTAAGTGTGATGGCAAGTGACAGAAGGAAGAGGGGCGTTTGTAGAAGGGAAGAGAATCAGAAAGTTGCTGGCCACATAAAGAAAATGAAATCAGAGGATCAGGATCAGTTGAGTTGGCGAGGAAGCATAAGAAGACTGAAATGAAGGAGAATGGCGAAAAGAAGGTAATTGAACCTTCACAGTACTTGTTTCAAAAATATATGTTTTCTGTGTCAAAGTTGGAGTGCATGGTTACAACCGTCCAATCAGGAGGGTGGTTGGATGTATATCCAAAAAAAAATGATAACTCAGAGTGAACCACAAAGTGAAGCAGCAGCATTCTTGGGTGACATTATGGACAGACCTCAGGAAGAGGAGGTGAGAGGAATTGCAGAAGAGAAAAAAATCATATGCCAGGACAGTGAGAGAAGGCAAGAAGCAAATAAGAGAGGGATTAGGAGTAAAAGAGGTCATGAAAATAAAAAAAAAGTTTGTTGTATGGCATAGCATTAAGGAATTAAAAGAACTTGAAAGAAATAAGGTGTGGAGCACAGCTATTGTAGCTTTGGGAAAATCACCTAATGAAGTAAGAACCTTTATTCATCTTTACAGAGAGACTTACTGTGATATTTTATTTGAGACTGGAAAATATATGGAGAGTTTCTTAGAGAAATTTGGAAAAAAGAAAGACTGTAGTCTGAGGAACTCTTAAGTAGTGCAGACTTTTACTAGAGAGACAAAAAATAATTGCTATACACTTTCAAACTGAGGTGGATAAAGATGCATTGAAATAATGTTTAAAAACTATATGCAAGGAAATTTGGGCAATGTCAAAATATATGATTATGAAGGTTTATGGACTGGGGGTGGGATTGTGGGTTAATTTGACAATGGAAAATGACAAGATTGTACATATTCCAAGTGTAATAAATGTTGATGACAATAGAAGTTTTGTAAGATAGAAGGGACAAGCAAAAAAAATGTTTTTTTTTCTGGAAAGAATGACCATTTGATAAGCAATTGTGATAAGAAAAAATGTTTTGTTTGTGGAAAGATGGGACATAAAGCAAAGAAATGTGATTTGATGTGGAAAAAATGTGGAAAATGGGACACGATTCGGTTAATTGTGGTGAACAATTTCAAGCTGATAAACAAGAACAGACAGAAGAGCATGTACATGATGTAGAAAAAAATGTAGAACATGAACATGAAAAACAAAATACCATGCAAGAAGTGACTTAAAAAATAATGTATAAAGAAAATGAGAATAATGAAGGAGAAGAATTAGTACTGGAAACAAGGGAACATTTATTAGTTGGGAAATAGTGAGAGGAAAAAATAATTCAACAGAGAAAAGTGTGGAAGATGGAGAAAAGGAAATTTAAAGTGTAATTATGAAAGAAAATTAAAAGAATAAGGGGTTAGATGGAAAATAAAATACATTTGAAAAACCCGAGAATTCTATCTATAAATGTTAATAGTATAAAGAGCATTAAAAGAAGGTTAGGCATCTTGGAATGGTGTATGTTACTTGATATGCATGTAATAATTCTAGAAGACAAGAATATTAACAGAAGAAGAACGGATGCAGATGAAAAAGTTATGGGCTTGAAGCATTGTACTGAATATGTGAAAAGATACATACTCAGGGATAACTCTGTTATATAATGAAATAGTTAAGATTTTAGATTATACTATAGTTGAGTTAAGTAGAATAACAGTGTTAGATATAAAATATAAGAAAGATATGTGTAGAATTATTGTAATATGTGCATATGTTACTAAAATGAAAGAGAAGAAATGTTTAAAAAATCTTAAACTATGTAGGAGTAAATATATAAATAATATTAGTAGGATATTTTAACCAAGATCTAAGGATGGGAATTATGCTAAGATGGTATATAACATAATGAAAAGGGAAAAGTTTTGTACTATATATTGGACTTAGAAAAGAAATAAGTTTAAAACAGAGATTGATTACTTTATAATATCTGATAGTTTAAAAATATAAAAGAAGAAACAAAGGAGACATTTTCAGACCATTTGGCTATATGGGTAGAAATAAAGGAAAAGGAAGAACATGCAAGGCTAGGTAAAGGTATTGCAAGATTGAATGAGAAAGACTTAGACGCAAGAGCAAGAAAGGAAATTGATCACTTATGGGAAGATCATGCAGAAATGAGAATATTTTTATGAAAACTGGACTAACTGGTGGTTAGGTTTACAAGGAAAATAAAAAATGCTTTATAGAATGTCAAGCAATGAAAAGAAGGAAAGAAAAGCAAAAATATAAGCTAATAACCCACACAGTATTCAGAGAGATAGTAATACATAATAATAAAAAAATATGAAAAGGAGAAGAAAATATGTGAAATGAACTAAGAGAAGATTAAGAAAATGTTATATAAGTAAAGGCACTTTTTACAAGGTAAAAAAGAAGTAGCTCTGTATTTGAGTAAAATTGTGAGAGAAAATGAGAGCATAATAAGAGAATTGGAAAATAACGAAGGAGAAAGAATGAATACACAAGAAAAATACTTTAGATGATAGAGCAGTATATACAAATACATTTAAGAAGAGAGAAATAAAAGATAGGCAAATATGGGTAGTAAATAAATTTAGTAAAGAAGAGTATGAGATTATGAAAAAATATAAGCATAGGACATTTTAAAAGAGTTGGATATGGAGAAAGCTACAGGATAGATGGAATTGAATATCATATGTATTATAATATGAAAGACTGGCAAAAAGTATATTTTGTAGAAGTATTAAATAAATGATTAGAAAAAGAGATAGACAAAAAGAGATATGTATGGGGGCAGGAAATTTATAAAATTTATATGGAAAAGAGGGGAAAAGAGGATATTAGTAGCTGGAGACTGGTAGTATTAAATAGTACAGGTTATAAAATATTTATGAGAATAATAGGGAGAAAAGTAGGGAAAGGTGTGGATGTATTGATGGAGCCTATGATTTTTGGAAAAAAGGAAAGGGAATTAAGAATTATTATGGATTTTAAGAGAGGTGATAGATGATATTATAAACAAAAAGATGGAAACTAAAGTACTTGTAGAAGATATGAATAAAGCTTTTGATAGAATACAATATGAGGAATTGTGGAGTATATTAAGAGATTATAATGCAAGTGAAAATATAATAAAAGTTATAAGATCAGTATATGAGAATAACATTATTAAAATAATATTAAACGTAAGTGAAGAAATAACAATAGAGTGTGAGATAAGACAAGACTGCCCACTTTTTTTGTATTACTTATCAATGTGATTGAAAATGGCAAGGCATAGGATGATAGTCAGAATATACATCCCAATTATTTTTACTCATACAGATCACAGGATCATAGGAAGTTACTAGGCTAATGCCCTAGGGACCTTCCAAAGAGTGTCTTTTACAAGTAGACACTGAATAAACACCTATTACCCCTATCTAAGAGAGATACAGGTGGAATCCCCAGGGTGAATTTACAGTTTCTCAACTAATTGTCCAAATGATGCTTAAATAGGGTCAACAAGGTACATACCAAAGGGACCATTATACTATATTATTGGCCTGATGAGGGAAGAGTACATGGGGATTATAACATCCTTTTTTTCTGGAGGCAATTCTCTTGTTTATGAGGTGAGCAATATAGGATGCCCTTCTAACTACTGTGGAGACATGGTGATCAAAGGTAAGGTTACTATCAGCCTGCATACCCAGGTATCTCACCAGTGATTGCATGCTTAGGGTATTGATATTTATGTAGTGTTTTGCAGGAGCATCACCCTTGTCAAAGGGATGATGATGCATTTTTTACACTGAATTTAAGTCCATGATTTTGTCACCAATCATTAGACTGTATAAGTCCTTTTTGCTGGATATTGACATAGTTTTAATTAATAAGACTAAGAAATGGATTGAACAAGGAATTCTGAAATTAAATAAGTACTTAAATATGCTTTGCTTAAGCATTAATAAAGACAAATGCAAAGGAAGTGGATTTTTGTGTGAATTAGAAGGTATTCACCTTAATGATGAAGAGGTAGATATTTTAGGAATAACATTTGGAATAAACATGAAGAAAGAAATACAGTAGGAGGGACTTATACAAACACTGAAAGAGATATGCATATTTTGGGGCTCAATTAGATTTTATATAAGAAAAAGGTATATTTAATACATTTTATTCTATTAGGTAAGATAAGCATATATATGATTCCAAGTATGAAAAATAATTGTTGTTGATTATATTTTCATTTATATGGGGTGAGACACCCTCCTCTGGGCCAGTGATCAAGGAGCCTCAAACATCACACTGACACTGGTGAGGGACATTCACTTAGAACAAAAATAGATATACACAGTATTTTTAGATGCAGCTCACTGCACCAAGCACAATTTCCCTTAAGAGCACACAGGGAACACACTCAGTCCAGGGGCTGGGTTTCCCTCTCTCTCTCTCTCTCTCTAGGCCAACAATAAGACTCCCCACTGACACAGCTGTAGAGTTGAGTCTTCAGCTGAGTGTTAAAAGCCACGTCCCCTACCACCCACTTGACATGCACACTCTTTGAGATTTTATTTATTTATTTATTTAGTTAGTTAGTTAACATTTGTTGACCGGGAATGTCTGACTAGGACAGAGCCTATTTTCAGTGGCGGCCTGAAAAGAAACACTCTAGACATATGTCTGATTTGACTTTCTCACGCACACACACACACACACACACACACACACACACACACACACACACACACACACACACACACACACACACCTGGGAAAGGCTGGCACAGATTTACTAGCTCTGCCCCCTTGACTTAGACTATAAGGTAGTTCTACCACCACCAGAACATGCCAGCTGTTCTAAGGCTCTTACCAGGGTACCCAAATATACTGAGTAAAATTAATAGTAATACAAATGGTAGTGTTTGACCAATGCAGCAAGGCTTTCAGGAGTGGCCACAGTGTCACCAAATAAATATAAGTACTATGAAAGGTTAAAATATTTTCTAAAAGACCAGCCACAATGAAAAGCTTAAATACATTTAATAATAAATAATAAAAGAACATGCAAATACTTAATATCTATTTACAATAAAAAACAGAGTTTCATTCACAGGAAATATTAGAAAGAACACAGATGCATGGTCTCACACAGTTACAGAAAAACAGTACTTAACTAATCTCACTATATTTTCCTGACTGATCTAAATAATTACTGCCCCCTTGCTACTTACTAAAGCAAGAAAAGATGAAGTGGGTGAGTGGTCTTCCTTCTTTGTCAGGATTCAAAAGCAGACTGCTCTGAGACTTCTGTCTCATCTAGTATTAAAGCATCATTTCAGTGCTGGATTATAGAATGACATTACATACATCTGGTCATGTGGTTCCCACACTACCCCCTCTACTAGAAACAGAACTAGAATCTAGCACCTATGTGTCATAATGCACACACATAGAGCTTTGTCAAGATGTGCTATAGCATGTAGAAGCTATAAAACCATTTCAAAAACTTCCTCCCTTCCAGAGCAGAAATTAATTCACCCCTAAGGATAATACAGTAGGATTTCTAGTCCTGGTTTTCACAGACATTTTATCTCTGGCTACTGTCAGAACTGTAAGATGCAATGTTTATGTCCTAAATGGGTCTATATTATATTCTCAAAAGCTGACAATATCGAAGCTGATATTGTCGGCACAAGCATAGCAAAAGTGGACAACATTGAATGTGTAAATGGAAATCTCCATTAGGGTACTTTTTTCTTTTTGTTGTGTTCATAAGTTCAATGTTTGAAGACATCAACCATATGGTGTCGACCATATGGTGTTTGATGTTTTCAACTGGCAATCTTATAATATAGACCTGTCCTAAACCAGGTAATTTAATTTCAGACTATTTTTCAAAATTAGCTGGACTTAGATTAACCTCTTCTCTTCCAGTATCCTCTGTTACAACATATTCATTTCAACAGTTATAATACAGTCTGCCATACAGATGTATTTCTTTTCTGTCCAGCAGGACCCACTGTTGGTACATTTTTAACACAGCAGCTTTACAAATACATTTTCAACACAAGCAGCAGTACAAATCAGTTTGATATACAGATGACATATAATTCTTTACAAACCTCCAGCTAGCTACGCTGGCGTATGTTACACATCCTCTGCCCTACTTCTGCTGGCACAGCTGGCAATACCTCACAATCAAATGGGGATCAAGACTAAATCCTGAAAGGACAGGGACTTTGTAAGTTAAGGGAGAAGTAAGACTAGGGTTAATTAATCCTATAGCCCATGAAGCTTCTTTGAATTTGTATAAAATGTTGTTAGGACTAAAAGAAGAAGGAAATAGAAATACAGTAAATGATGACATTCAAATATAAAATTGGGAAAGAGTAAGATATGGGAAAATATGGAAGAATAATGTAAGTGATAAGATCAAAGAATATCAAAATAAGATATTACTATGGAAATTGAAAATAGAAAATGTAGAAAAGAACAGAAAAGTATGGTATGAAAATATGAGTGAATATTATCATATTTATCCTGGAAAATTTTAGATAATGAAAAAAGAAATGGAATTAAAACAAGGTTTATATGGAGTAAAAAGATGTATGAATGTAAAAATGTTATGTAAACACTGACAATAAGAAAACTGCCTGTTAAAGCAAATATGCCCTCCAAAAGGATTCAGGAGAGAGTATACAACTATTGTGGGGAAATTGAGATGATGGGATGTTTTCTTGAATTGTATAAGAGTTAGAGCACTGTGGGAAAAATTATGTGAAATTAATGTATTGGGCAATTTTAAAACCGTGAAAGATATAAATGTGAATATGATAGAATATGGGTACTATGGTAACAAAAAGAAAAAGGAAGTGAAATAAATTGATAGAAAATTATTTTATGTTGTATGGATGGTATACAATGAAAGACTGAATGACATAAAATATCATGGGAAATGGGTATTATCAGAAATTCTGAAGAAGATATGTTTTTGCTTGTGGAACAGAGTGGAGGGGATAATTGAAATACATGAAGTTATATTGTGTTGTAATGTAAGATGCAATCAATTGTAAATAATGTATATAATGTAAATAGTGTATATAAACTGTTATAATTAATAAAGGACCCCCACTCTTTTTGATAGCTGCTGAGGAATCTTTTATATTAATTTAAGCTACCACTAACTCAAGTAAATGAAACCTGGGTTAACATCGCATCCAAAGGACAACAGACTTACAAGTGTAGCACCCCCTTCATGCTGCTTTTCAGTTTTAGAAATCAAGCTATCTGGTGAGGGAGTAGAACCAACAGCCTTCTGCACCAAAGGGGAGCAGGTTACCTGTTGCACCACTGACATTAACAAACTAACTCCTAACCCCTACCTCCTAACTCCTTACTGACTCCTATCCCCTACCCACCATCCAACCTCCTCTTTAAAACTCCCACAGATGCACTATATATTATCACACGTTATTTACCAATCACTGCTGGCTACTCCCCAGTGTCCAATCTATACCCATTAACTCTCCCATAGACTAAGTTGAAAAGCTTTCCCTTAAAATGTCAATGCACTTCATATGAACTTGTCTATATTCTCTTCCTTTTTTAGTTTTCCTTTCTTATCTTCAGTACATCTTCAAGATTATCTCTACTAACAATACTGTATGAACAACTATCATATGTTACTACCTGCTATACTTTTAATTGCATGTCTAAATCTCTATGCTTACATAAATATCTTATGCAATCATATGTTATTATCTGCTATATTTTTATAAGTGAATGTGTAAACCACAATGCTTATATAAATGTCTTATGTATTGTATGGTGGCAATTGTTCTGGAGCTTTTCTCCTTGGGCCTCCACTGAAAACGGACTGCTCTGTCCAGTCGGACCATCTCAGTAAACAAATGTAAAATAAATAAATAAAATAAATAAATAAACTGCAATCCATAGTGATTTATGTAAAATAAGGTAAAGGGAACCTGCCAGTTGGTGTGGAGATTTAAAGCTTTTGCTTGCTAAAGCCTCAGTTCAAGGTCTGACTCTGAGTAAAGTCACTTAACTAGATCAACTAGGGCACCCCCCACACACAATTCTCTGCTGCTGAAATATGTTGACAAACAAGATTAGCAAATGTACTCACTTTGATTGAAAGTTCACCTCAATGCCTGCTGATATCTCCCAGCTGAAGTTTGTCTGCTAAAATATCTCCCATGCATTTTGCCACAAACAAATCTCCTGCTCCAGATGTTGCAATCCTCTGTGAGGGTCATGTACATATTGCCTTGTGCATTGTTAAAGTGGGTGTCTTGTAGAATTATTTCTTAATGGAAAATTTCTTTATTTAAAGTGGAGGCATTCTTTTTTTTTCTGCCAGGTCAGCACCCCCCCACCCCCATCCTGCACCATGCCCTAGCCAGCTGCCTAGGTCACCTAGTGCTTCCAGCTCTGCCTTAAAGGTACATTTTTAAAAAATGGTGATGGCTGGTAGTTGCCTTAAAAGGCAATAAACAGTATTCAAACTTTCTACCATCCTACCTCAGATATTGGACCTGTGCACCACCATTAGACATCAGGGATTGACCTTAAAAAAGTATAAAAAAAAGCAAAGGAAAAAGGAGGAAAAGGGATTTGAATCAAGCATTCTTGACACAAGAAACTCCTTCATTAGTGGGATGTTTTTAAAATATACTGAGAATCTTGGGCATTAAGGAATGCCTGCAGCATTTTAGTGATGCATAAGGGGAAAGTACAGGGAACTTTAAACATATCTCTCATCCTCATAGGATAAACGCTTTTACCTAAGAATGCATTCAATGTAGGGTATGAAATCAGAAATTCAAATGTCTGGCATTAAAGACTGATTGTAATTTTCTATGAATTACCAGGGCAGGGGAAAAAGAAACATCATGGACATTCTGACAACAGAGACAGATATGTGGTATGGGGTGTGTATGTATATGTGTGTATGTTTTAGTGTATGGAACAGTGACTGATGGAGAGTGGTGCCTGTGCTAAAATGATGCAGCCACCACTGTTAAGTACTGTAGGAAATACTGATCTGCACTCCATAGTCATTAACTGCAATTCATAGGTATGCAAATTAGCTGATAATGTGGTCTTTTCTCATTGCAGCTAATGTGTCTATGAATCATAAAATACTACATCATAGAAACAGGGTCTTTTTATCATGGCCCTTACAGAAGACAGCTGATGAATCCTTAGGTTAATGTTTATTACTCTCGATCATGGATGATTCATTGTATTTTCTTTATTTATTTATATATGTATGTATATGCACATACACAGACACTCACACACACACACACACACACACACACACACACACACACACACACACACACACACACACACACACACACACACAAACACACACACACACACACACACACACACACATATAGATAGATATACACACACACACATATATATATATATATATATATATATATATATATATATATATATATATATATATATATATGTATATAGTGGATATAGAAAGTGTACACACCCCTGTTAAAATGCCAGGTTTTTGTGATATAAAAAAAGAGACCACAATAAATCATTTCAAAACTTTTCCCACCTTTAATGTGATCTATAACCTGTATAATTCAATTGAAAAACAAATAAATCTGTTAGGGGAAAATATAAAAAATAAAAAAAAGTAAAATAAGCTGGTTGCATAAGTATGCACACCCTTAAACTAATACTTTGTTGAAGCACCTTTTGATTTAATTACAGCATTCAGTCTTATTAGGTAGAAGTCTATCAGCATGTCATATCTTGACTTGGCAATATTTGCCCACTCTTCCTTGCAAAAGTGCTCCAAATCTGTCAGATTGTGAGGGCATCTCTTGTGCACAGCCCTCTTCAGGTCACCCCATAGATTTTCTATGGGATTTAGGTCTGGGCTCTGGCTGGGCCATTCCAAAATGTTAGTTTTCTTCTGGTGAAGCCATTCTTTTGTTGATTTGGATTTATACTTGTGATCATTGTTGTGTTGAAAGGTGAAATTCCTCTTCATCATCAGCTTTCTAGTAGATCCCTGAAGGTTTTGGGCCAAAAGTGACTGGTATTTGGAACTGTTCATAATTCCCTTCACCTTGACTAAAGCCCCAGTTCCAGCTGAAGAAAAGCAACCCCAAAGCATGATATTGCCACCGCCATGCTTCACCGTGGGGATGGTGTTCTTTTGGTGATGCGAAGTGTTGTTTTTGCGCCAAATGTTCCTTTTGGAATTGTGGCCAACAAGTTCAACCTTGTTCTCATTAAACCATAACACATTTTCCCACATGCTTTTAGGAGACTTGCTGTATTGTTTTTTCAAATTTTATCTGGGCCTGGATGATTTTCTGTGTAAGAAAAGGCTTCCGCCTTGCAACCCTACCCCATAGTCCAGACATATGGAAAATATTGGAGATTGTTGTCACATGTAGTATACAACCAGTAGTTTCCAGAAATTCCTGCATCTCCTTCAGTGTTGCTGTAGGTCTCTTGGCAGCCTCCCTGACCAGTTTTTGTCTTGTCTTTTCATCAATTTTGGAGGGACATCCAATTCTTTGCAACGTTACTGTTGCCCCATATTTTCTCCACTTTCTGGTGACTGTCTTCACTGTGTTCCGTGGTATATCCAAGGCTGTGGACATTTTTTGTACCCTTCTCCTGACTGATACCTTTCAACAATGAGATCCCTTTGATGCTTTGTAAGCTCTCTGCAAACCATGGTTTTTGCTGTAGCAGGCAACTGAGTAAATGTTAGGAAAATCCTACTCGGACAGCTGAACTTTATTTGGGGTTAATCAGAGTCTCTTTAATTGATGGCAGGTGTGCACCTAAGAAGACTGAATGCTGTAATTAAATCAAAAGGTGCTTCAACAAAGTATTAGTTTAAGGGTGTGAACACTTATGCAACCAGCGTATTGTACACTTTTTTTCTTTTTTTATATTTTTTCCCCTAACAGATTTGTTTGTTTTTCAATTGAATTGTACAGGTTATAGGATTAAAGGTGGGAAAAGTTTTGAAATTATTTATTGTGGTCTCATTTATTTATATCACAAAAACCTGACATTTTATATATATATATATATATATATATATATATATATATATATATATATATATATATATGCATTTGTTTATTTTTTGCCTCTCAATCCAGCTAGTAAATTACTCTTTTTGGGGGGCTGCATCTGTGTAAAATGAGACATGTTCTAGCTTAATTATAAATTTATATGCCTTTTTCTGTCCATGCACACATATGGGACTATTTAGTTTAAGAAATTCCATTCTTGTTCTGAAGGTTGCTCTGGATGACTTCAAGCAGAAAGCAATGCACAAACTGTACTACTCTGCTTTGTTTTGCCATTACCCACCATTAAATTCTTCCCATTCTGGAGTCCCAGTTATGTAATGCAAACTTGAAAAACATAATTTTCTGCGTATTGTGCTTATAGTACTGTTTATACACAGTAAAACAACACTTTTGATAACGACCAAAGCATGCTACCTCTGTATATGCACACTCTGCAATGATGGCCTCTTAGTCATGAGCAAACATGTAAAAGGATATATTTAGTGAAATAAAACCAGCAATACGGTAATCTAATTAAAATGGGCATTTAACAAATTACATAAGAAATGTCATATTTTAGCTAATGCACTTAATCTTTAAAGATGATACAAAAATCATGAGCTTTTAAACAGATCTCTGCATTTCTTGTCAGAATCTTTTTGTCAAGTTCTCCTGCAGAGAATTATACATGGGCTAGCAAAAATGTAAAGGCTCGTTAATGTTCAATTTCTGTTTGAATGTCTGCCTCCTGCAAAGGAAAGAATAGCTGTGAGTTTTTTCTCAGTCTTTTTAGTCAGCAAGAGTCCTTTGAGGAGCTGGGTAGATAGTGAAACACTACTTGAAGGCGTATTCTACCAAGGAAGAAAGGCATGACTCATTTTGCAAGCAACATTTAAAAAGGTCATGAGCAGAAAAACAAAATACCAAATGGCCATTGTCAATGTCTTCCTGACAGAAAATAAATCCACTTTTCACACATATGTTGCCATTTAAAATAGGATGTTCATGATACCTTTCTGGAAGTGTAACTTAATACTGGTTATAGACTGTGAAGGATTTAGAGTAAAACAATGTTGGGCAACCGTTTTTGGCTAGAATGCAAACAAATCATGACTTTATTCTTGCAAAATGTTCAAGTGTTAGGTAGATAAACTGAAAGCTGTGTGGGGTTTATTCCTATAGTATTTAGATATGCCTGTATATTTTAAATATATTGGCTGTATCTGTCATTAATTGCAGTTGATGAGGTGGCAGGGATTAAATATAGCTATTAACTTATTCACAATGTCACAAACACTGCAGAAAGCACTGACTTGCCTTTACTACTATGAATGTTTTAAGGTTAAAATGTTTGAAAGCAACAGATGTGCACAGAACAGACAAGATCTGAGCATTACATATAAAGTCTTTCAGATGGTGGGCCACCAGGGCCATTGGGCTTGAGTCTCACTCAGAAAATAGATCTCTATGTGGAAAAAATAACACATATATTTTTTTCATTGAAATGAAAACTAATTCAAGGAGGTGTGTTTTACTTTTTTTTATTTGCACACATAAACATCTTTGTAACTTAGTAAGATAAACCTATTTGAACAAAGATAAGTAAACTGCAAGACTTGTCAGTATTCTAGCTAAGTGAAGTAGAACTTGCACCAGCAAGACAATGCACTCATCACTTGCTCTTTTGCTTTGAGACACACTATCTCTGCTTACCTTGCACAACCAAAGACCCATTTTTATTTTAGCTAATTGCTCCCTGACCTAGTTGCTGAGTTTATAAAATAAATGTCATGTATATTGGAATGGTGCATTTTGATGAAAGAACATCTTCATAGGTTCATAGGTTCATAGGTTCATACTAGGCTATCTGCTCGAGGGCATTTATAAGCTTAGCCATAGTTTTGTGGCTTACGCCACCCCTTAGTTTGGAGAAACTATGCCCATTATTTAGCTGTGCCTCTGTCGAGCAGTGACACTGGGGTAACCCCTGGGGTGTATCTGCGATCTCCCATCCATTGGTCAAGATTCCTCTTGAACAAGGCCAGCGAGGTTCTCTGCCTCACATAAACCGGGATTTTGTTCCACAGCATAGGGAGTCTTTGGGTGATGAATCTATCCCTCCAGCACGTCCTATTAATAAGTCGAGGTTTAAGTCACCTGCCCTTGTGGCTCTGAGGGATCTAGATTTTTTGAGATGAAGCATATTCATCAAATCTGGGTTTGACATGGCCTTGTATGTCAGGCATAGGTCACCTCTGAGTAAGCTGCGCAACTGAATATAACTGGAGTTCTTTCAGTCGTGCAGCATAAGACAGATTTTTGAGACCCTTTATCCTTTTGGTGAGGAACTTTTGTGGCCTCTCCAGCTGCTGCAAGTGTCGGGTCAGATACATTCCGAATGGGGCATTGTACTCGATCATTGGTCTGATGAGTGATGAGTATAGGGAGTCTATGACTTCCCTTGATCTAGATGTGAATCCCTTCATGATAAGGTGGGCAATGTAGAAGGTCTTCCTAACTACTTTAGCAATATGAGTGTCGAATGAAAGGCTACTGTCAACCTGGGTTCCCAGGTCCCTAATAACTTCTTCTGTGTTCAGGGGATTGCCACCTATATGGTAGCTAGGGGTAACCTTATTTTTCCCGAAGGGTATGACTATGCATGTCTTGGCATTTAACTTGAGGCCATGGCTCTGGCACCAGTTATCCGTTTCTGTGAGACCCTTCTGAAGGATATCTGTGTCGGATGTGTTCTCAACTTCGGCCCAGTTTGCAGTCATCTGCGAACTTTGTCAGCCATAACCCTCCTGTGTTTGCTTGTACTTCAGAAAAGTAGATGCCAAACAAGAGTGGGCCCAGGACTGAGCCCTGTGGGACACCACTTGTGACAGGCTTAGAGTCTGACATGGCGCCAGCAACTCTGACCCTGTGGGTTCTGTCACTCAGCCAGTTTGCAACCCATCTTGTAATGTATGGGTTTACATTTAAGTTGATGAGTTTTTCAATGATACCCGAGTGGGGTATTGTATCGAAAGCCTTCGCCAGGTCTAAGTAGGCTGTATGGACTGCCTTTCCCTCGTCAATGGCCTTGGTGACTGTTTCAAAAAAGTCAACCAAGTTTAAAAGGCATGATCTGCCTTTGACAAAGCCAAACTGGGTTGGATCCAAAGTCTGCAAATTCCCTATGTCTTTATTTATGAGATCCATTATGATCCTTTCCATGGCTTTGCAGATCAGAGATTTGTGCTGGTACAAGTTGCTAAATATACTCTTAATTAAGTGCACAAGTTACTGAGTCACTCAACAGTCACTTGCTTGTATTATAGAGTTTTCTTTTGGTTGCAGTTGTGGAGCTAGTCCATTCATCCACAACCCCTTTTTCCCATTTTTGCACATGGGTTCAGTGTCACTTCACCAGTGACAATCATCTAGAGCCAAGTTTTACACTGCTGGTTGGCTAGCCCTGGGATGGTATTTCTTCCACACTATACACTTACATGCATACTCACACCTACGGCCGATTTAGAATCTCCATTACACCTACTGCATGTTTTTGAAATATAAGAGGAAACCAGAGCACATGGAAAAAACCCATGCAAACACAGGAAGGACATACAGACTCCACACAGAAGGCACCCCAGCCAAGAATCAAACTGGGAAACCTCTTGCTGTGAGGCTATAAATATATATTATGGGTTGTGGGGGGCAAAACTCCACAAGTAAAAGATATTAAGGTATGTTTTTGTTGTTTCTTTCACTAATCAGAAAAGAATCTATCTTGTTTTTTTCCTTCTGCATTTGTGCACTATATTTTCTTTCATTAATTTGTGATGTTGATGTGCCAGAATTGATGAGATTTCCTTTGATGTAAGGGCATATCCATTAAGGATTCAAATTCCCTATTTATGTGAAGTTTTGTCGTGTCTGAATTAAAGTGTGGAAAAACGTTCGTGGATAGCATTATTTTACATTTGGTGATATTTACCTCTTGGGCACTGGACTCAACGTGCATCTGGTTCTTTATTTTGGTTTGGTTTATCGCTTTTGGTATTAATTTTTACATATGTGCGGGCAATGATTCCTTCATTTTAGATTAATCATTCCTTCTTTGTATTTGTTTGACTGTGGAGTTGATAAATTAGGGGATGTATGTGTGTGTGCGTGTGTGTGTGTGTGTGTGTGTGTGTGTGTGGGAGGGGGGGGGGCTTGCCTCAAACATGGGGGATGCAAGACAATTTACCGACTTGTAAACCTTTAAAAAAACTTAAGATGTTCATTTTTTGTTGGATTGATTTTTCAAACATTTTTGCTGAGTACCTTGATTCCTTGGCAATGTGTGACTTGGCTTGACTGTGCATAGGGGAACCATACATATGTATATGATTGCCTCATGAAACATCAAACAGTCAAAAGAGTGAATCAAAAAAGAGCATTCATTTTAGAGTGAACCTAAAATGATTGAAAACTGCACAGAATAAAAAGTAATGTTTTTCCTGGGGGGGGGGGGGCAGGAGTAAA
This sequence comes from Protopterus annectens, assembly GCF_019279795.1. Taxonomy (NCBI): domain Eukaryota; kingdom Metazoa; phylum Chordata; order Ceratodontiformes; family Protopteridae; genus Protopterus; species Protopterus annectens. The sequence continues at coordinate 1,601,230,529 of NC_056739.1, forward strand.
AGTTGTAAGAAAACGAGAGGTCCATTACTGGAAGAAATCAAAGCTGCATCACTTTAACTCAGGAACTGATGATCACTACAGGAAAAGTCAACGGAGAGATGTCCATAGTGGAAGATGCAGCTTCTGGACAGGCAATGGGTTTTCTTGAGACATACTGAAGGGGTAGGGTCAGGTTATGTGATTTATTTGTGAATAAAGATTTTTATACAGCTAAAGGTCTGGCTTTAGAGGAGTGTCTAATGGTTCAGCCTTGTACTTTCTCCTGAGTACTGGTGATCACTCAGGAAAGCCAGGCTAATACCAAAACAGTTTCAACTCCTAGCACTTTCACCCCAGGGCTGGCTGTTATATGTCGCCCTAGGATGCTTTTGGTGAATGACAACATCAGTAGGTTGGACTCCCAAGTGAAATTCTTGACATTAGAGGATGCCAGAAACATCATTTGCAGATTCCGTTTTCAATTGCTTGTAAAGACTGACAAAGTGACTTCCTTTTGAATTTTTGTTTGTAGATAATAGAATGAAGGGAGAAAGGGTTAACTTAGCAAGCTTCTCAGATTCATGTCAAGAGTTAGGGGTTCCGTTATCAAAGCCAAGGAGGGCAGGCCAGCAAAATACTTTAGTTTTTGGCTTGGAGATTGATATGTCTGTCACCTTTCAGTTGCCAAAATGAATAAGTTAAGGGACTACTTAGACATCTTCCTAACATCAGAATAAGTTAGGGTATACCAAGTCTCAATGACAAGGCTTGCTTAATTTGGCCTGCAGGGCAATGACCCCTGGCAGGACTTTTACTTGAGGTTTGGAAAACTACCTTAAAAGTGGTAAAGTAAAACATCATTTGGTGCTTGTTACCCAGTAGGTTAAGGAGGGCCTTCATATTTTGTGGTTCCTTTTGTCTAATTGCAACAGCATTGTTTATTGGCAAAAGGAATGTCTTTACCTCTGAGTTGTGGTTGTTTGCTGATGCAGCTATTTGGTTTGGTATGAGATTGTACTTCTAGGGCAGGTGGATTTCTTCCCCATGGCTGGACTCTTGGAATTCTCAAGTGCTGAAAGATATAACATATAGAACTGATGCCTATTTGTGTGGCAATGATCTTGTGGCAGGAACAAATCCAAAATTGCAGTTTAGTGTTTCACTGCTATAGTACATGTCTTTCGAGGAAAACTTCCAAGTCAGGAGAGTACGATCACTACTAAAACTGCTCATACTCCATAGTCAGAAATAAGTTTGTCTTTTGAAGTATTACACATACCAGGCAGTTCCAATGATTTAGTTTATTGCCTTTCTTGTTTACAGATAGACACATTCAGGGTGGTATCAACAAAATCACAGGAATCACTTATGGCTATCCCAGATCCTAGGTTTCCTATGGATGATTTCTAAAGAGCAACAGTCCTGTTGATTTTGTAGTCCTGGGATGCTAGCACGAATGAAACAGGTAGTTCTTCACTCAGGGACTTTTCTTTTTTGATTTTCCAGCAATATTTATGCTGCTTATAGTGGGTCATCTCCTTCTCACATTTGCCAGATTTAGTCTCTAGATATTGTCATAAGGAGTCCAAGAAACCTTGACTCCATCTTTTCACACTCAGTTTATGGTCTATGTTGGTGGGGTTACCAGAATTGACTAAAATTATGTTGGTTTCCTGATTGGTGCCGGGTTAGAGCAGACTGCTGGTTCACTCTTCTGGAAGAAGGCAGCTGATTGACAGACGTTCATTGTCATGTCTCATTGAAGGATTTTACAAATTAATACAAAACTATCAATTTAATGCAATGTATGCAGCCCTCGTAACTTGGATGTACTGGGGAACTTTTCAAGTGGATGAATTGATTGTTGGACACATCTGGGGGGAATGTTTACATTTTTAGCATTTAGTCTCTGATTTGCTTCAGCATTCTAAGACTGATCAGTTTTTGAGGGGGAGTTTATTGAAGGTGACACAGTATCACACCAGCCTTTTATGTCCAGTCTGCTGGGCTTGCATGCTACTCGAAGAGCATCTAGTTCTGTGGCAGATTTGTTTTTTAAGAACTCCCATAATAGAACTATTACCCGGGATCCTTTGTTATTTTGCTTCTCGAAGCCCTTTGGAGTCAGAACATTCCAACACTAGGCATCACCCCCAATTATTTTTGCATTGGGAGAACAACTGATTGGTCAAGGGAAGAGCAATCTATAGAGGTTATAAAACAGGTGAGGCATTGGTGTTCTTCTGCCTTTATAAAATATGTTAGGTAGTTTTGATTAATTAGTGATGTCTGCTTATTTTCTGTTAGAGTCTCCTGTTGCTTTTTGCACATTCCTATGTTGCTTAAGCTGCCAGGAGAGTATCTGTTATATCCAACAACCTCAACTTAGCTTTAGACACAGCCTATGTGAAGGAGGTTTGGAAAGGCTACCCCAGGATGTGTTGTTGTTAGATTTTACCAAACTTGCAAGCTGTAATCCATCAAATTGGCATATCCTGTTTGACAATCCTGCACTTGGTGAGCAGTCATTCCAAGGTTAGGTCAAGTCTACTTGACATCTTACATGGCAGCAGAAACTATGTAAAAATGTGTGACTCATAGCAAATGCAGAGCAGCTCTTGCATTGGATTTTCATGTAGTTGATTATCGGGACTTTCAGGACAAAGATCCAACATGGCTTCATCTGGATGGCATTCATCTGTCAGATGTTGGACATGACAAACAGAAAAGGTTGAACAGTGCATCTAAGACATAGTCCAAAAGCAGCAACAGATAAATAAACAGGATGTCCACCTTTAGCCGAGCTAATAAATATATCTTTATTGTGTTATACATTGGTAAGTGCTTTTGCAGATGTACCGCTTCCTCAGACCATTAAAAAATAAAATTAATGCTCACACATTTTTAAAAGCATTCCCAACCAATCAACACAAAAAACTTGAACACATGACATATTTAAATAACATTGCAATAAAAATCAATGAAACAATTCCCTCTGCTTGAGAACCTGTTTTAAAAGACATGTTCATTGAGCCCTGGGCTGCAATCAGCCCTAAAATCTAAAATCCATCACAATTCACTGTATTCTGTTTTGTTGCAGATGACTCCTTCTCTAATAGTCACATTAGGCAACTCTAGTACTAAAAACTTATAAGAATGCTCACGTCCCTTTTCCATCACATGTTTAGCTACAGCACTACTCAATTTATTCCTTAATGTGTGATTTGTTTTACCTATATAAAATCCTTTGCACTGTGTGCACTGTGCTAAATAAACAACAATTTCAGTTTTACAATCTGCATAAAAATTAAACTCTATTTTTTTACCTGATATAGGATGTTGGACAAATAGCACACTCCAAATTGATCTGCACGCACTACATGACTGACAGGAGAAAGTACCCACAAGCTCTGAGGGTGCCTTATTCTTAAAATAATGCTGTCTGTAGAAAAGATGTTGCTTAAGTGTTTTATTATTTTTAAAAACAAATGTGGGTGCTGTGTCTAGACGCTTTCTGAGGTCAACATCTGCCATTAATACTGGCCAGTTCTTCCTAAAGATGTCACCAACTAGGTGTTATGTTGCTAGAAAAAGTAAGTGGCACTCTTGGTATATTGTTTCATGTAGCAGATCTAGTTTGTAAACCCACATCTGTCATATCAATGAAATAAGGTTTGACCACAGTATGCCTGGTTGAATGTACTTCCTCTGTCATATTATCTATCTCAGACAAAGTATAGCCTCTCCTTATAAAATCTTCCCTGAGATGTTGGACATGACTTAATTAATTTGAATTTTTCTTTGTCAGTTCAGGAGCTGGTGTGATCCCTTCTTCTGACAATACTAGTTATTTGTCCAGTTTTCAGCATGCAGATATATGTTTATATTTATTTAAACTTATCTTACAGAGCAGCTTAAGATGATTATGGCCAGGATGGGGGAACAGGCTGAATTGCCTGGTGGACCCTGTGAGGTGGGGCATTCACTTTATTTGATCCCCCCCTGCTTTTAGGGGCCTTGGTATACCATTTAATATGTTAAAGGAGTAAGAGCAGAGGCAAATGCTATGCTTTTGTGGGAACAAATGCCAAAACCATGCTTGGGTTGAAGTGCTGAGCAAGGCCGTAGTGTATGTGTATGTTTGTGCATGTGCATGTGCGTATGCATGTGCGTGTGCATGTGCGTGTGAGAGTGTGTGTGTGTGTGTGTGTGTGTGTGTGTGTGTGTGTGTGTGTGTGTGTGTGTGTGTGGTTTACATGGCACATGGAGGAAAGTCTGTTCAAGATGTCAGTTGGTGATGTTGTCAACATCTAGAGGCATGCACAAACTGATAGCATTAATCCTGCTATTCAGCATTTCGATTCTTTTGAGAAATGCTTTAAAAGAACTTGAAGATATTCCTGTCACATCTCAAGTTCATTATGAATTGAAGTCAATTGACATGCATTTTAGACTGTGCCATATTAAGACTCCTTTCAATTGTTCACAGATATAGGGTTACCTTAAGAACTAACTCATTTTCTTCCAGACATTTACAATATATTAACCCAGTCACCCTCCTGTATATTTTCCAGCCAAAGCTAACTTGGGAGAAGGGCTATCAGTGGGATTTGACATCTACAGAGACATCATGTTGTCATCCATATGGCTACAGTGACTTAAGGCAGTACATGAAAACTAACTTTGTGGTTGACAACCATGCTGTTACTCTTGATGTAGAAAGAGATTACTCTGAATGCCTCCTCAAAGACATTCAAAAAATTTGATGCCAACATGATGCCATTCTTGCTGAATTAGACAAACTTTTGGCATTTAATTTGATTTTTCTACCAGTTGCAGCTTCTTCACTCAGTTAATTGCTGAAAACCTTTACAGAACAAATGTATTCTATATTATAATTGACTTCATTATTTCTGGTCTCACTTGCTGATTTGAGTCACTGCAGCAGATTTGTACTCCATTTATGTTTCATTGGGAGTGGAGTTATCTAAGCAAGGAAGATCTGCAAATAGTGGTAATGCAACTTCAGGAAATTTGCATGATAGCATTAAATGTTTGCTGATGTCAGCAGAACTAACAAACGCAATTCTCTTTTTAAAGTGAATATATTCCTTAGTCTTTAAATCATCCTGCAGGTCTAAAAGAACTATGACCAATCCTTTATATTTGGAATTTCTTCTACCTTTCCTAGTATCATAATTTACAACCCTTTATTATAAGGCAGCCTGCCTCTGCGGCCCAGGTGTGAATATACTTTCAGCATATTAAACCAAATTAAAAGTGTCATTGTTCTACAACTGAGTAGAAGCTCTTCAATGGGCTGGCTATGTTTAACATTTACTATACAGCACAATAGCTATATTTTTCCTAAATTATATGCAAGTTGTCATGATCTAGTGTCGGGAAAGCATTTTTAAAATATATGCATTTTACTGCAAATAATTTCATGGATTACAAGTTAGTTATGCAAATACAAATTCAATTTAAATAAATGTTGTGCATTATTATTTCTATAGCTATAATCCTACCTCATCTGCTTCTGCTCTGTTTTTATAGCACAGCTCTCAGATTTTGTCCCTGGTGGTACAGTTCACATGAGATCAAATTACCCATATACTTTTCATAGGTTCAGAGGTTCATAGGTAATTACTAGGCTAGCTGCCCTTGAGGATCATTTTAAGCGTAGCCACTTTCTCTTTTTTGCTTAAATTAACCTATCTCATTTGGTAAGATATTGGCCTTACCCCTCCCATGCTCAATACTTATATATTTCTCCTAATGACTGAATCATGCCATAGATAATTTGAGGGGACCCATGCATGGGATGAATTATTTAGGAGCTGTCTTTGTCCATTAGTGGTACAGGGGGAGGTCCTGGGATAAATTTTATATTTCCTCTCTATTGATCCAAGTTGTACCTGAATATGGAGAGGGATGAACTTGTTTATGTGGATGAGGAGTCTGTTCCACACAGGTGGAGTCCTCTGCGAAATACACCTGTCCCTCAAAAAATATTTTGATGTTTCAGAAGAGATTTAGATCCCTAGTTTGAATATATCTAAGTATTTCTGAGTATTGCCAGAGGGGGTGTTATATTCAATGACTGGCCTAATGAGGGTAGAGTAAAGGGGGGGGGGGGGCAATGACATCGCCATATCTAGACACAGTCCCTTTGTTTATAAGCTGTACAATATAGAAGGACTTTCTTACAATAGACACATGTTGGTCAAAAGTTAGGACTCTGTCTACATAAGTCCCAAATACCAAACACATGTGTCAGTTCTTAAGGCATATAATGTGGTAGTTCCCTGGGATAGATGACTTATGAAATGATACAATAATATATTTTTGGCATTTAGTTTCAGTCCTTGATTTTGGTTAATAACCAGCAGAGCAAAGAAAAAAAAAAACAAAAACAAACAAAACACAAATAAACGTGCACACTCATAAGCCAAAGCCCAGATTTACAAAATAACAGTTTAAGACTTGTTAAACAGTATCTAAGAGTCCAAAGGTAAAAAGCTGATTCAAAACTGAAAATCTGTACAATGCTGTTCTCAAGCCATCTAAAAGTAGATCATGTCAATCATAAAAAGAGAAGCCAAAATTACAGTATTAAACTCAATGGGTAACTTGAAGTAGGAAGCAAACATAATTTACATAGATTTGTATCCCAACTTGAGACACAGGCTTACACTACTGTTGCTCAGCTTTAATTGGTTGCCAGTAACAATGGCTTGGCATTGGCTGGGATGAGGGGCTATGAAGAGAAAGTTACTGATGTGAACTAAAACAGAGAGACTCCAAGAAAGACCTCCCTGAGTCACCATTAAGAGCTGGATTATTAGCCCAGGGGTATCTACAAAACAAGAGAGCTATGTGTTGCACAAGAAACTCCAAACTCAGGAAAAAAGCCAGCAACAATATCTAAAAGACTTACAAGTTTTGACCAGCTGCATTTACAGTAAGTGTGTGCAATAACATAGCTTTATACTTTTTTGATACCTGCAAAACAAAATTCAAATCCAGTATTTCTTCCAGACATATCTGCACGGTTCCATTTACAATGAAATGCAAGCATCAGAAATCCTAACCATACAACTTAACTAACATTTGTCAGGGGCACTGCAGGATAGATTTTAATTAATAAAGCTGCTGCAAAAACACATTTTTATATCAACAAATTCACTGGCTAAATTCAGGAAAAGGAACTGCTTCTGTTCTGTCTTCTGCTGACAAGTGCCTACTGCAAACACTTGATACAAGGCTGAGAAGGGAAGTTTCTACAGGATTTCCGTTTTATATATATAAGCATTTGGCAGTTCTAGCCATTTATGCTAATGAAATACTGGATTTTATTTTAATACAAAATGAGAAAATTGACATAACTCTCAAACTACAAATATATGTAGTTTAATTACTGTAACGATAAATAACCACATTTAGGGGAATAACTGATTTGCACACCCAAATGTTATCTGCCATGAGGCCAAAATAACTGAATCCACTGCTGCTAATAACTTGACAGTAATGTTTTCTGCTCCCAGTAACAACTTAGTAGTGGTCTCCCAGTTATGAATCTAGCTAACTATGTTAACCATACAATTAGCTATGGTCTTCTTAAACTATGTTCTAAACAAAACTGAAGGAAAAACATCATTAATGTTCAAATGAAGCTTTTGTCTGATGACACAAATTATCAAGTCTCCCCATTTTTAAATTCTTATTCCAACTGCCAGCAAACTTGCTAATCCAAAAGTGGAATGCCTCATAATCCAACATCAAAAGAATAATTCTACTCACCATGAGATATAATACTTCAGTACCTAGCATTTAAAAATCCATCTGTGGCCAAAACAACTGTTTTTGTGCAGAAACATCATATGGAAAATAAAAATGCATGTTCATCTGTACCTTAAAATGGTATCATCTCATGGTTGTCAGGGGCTGCTACTGAAACCCCATAGCTTTAACAACCTCTGTGATCACTAGCTTTACAAAAGTAGTTTTCCTTTCATGTAACATGCTATGACTGACCTCTACTAATCTCAAAGTGAATCTACTTAATTCCTGACTTCTAATCCTTGTCAACAGCAACCTCAAAAGACAAAGTGAGCAGCAGAATGCACATATCTCTGCAAGTCATCATATAAGGTATAAGAGACTAGCTTGTCCATAGGCTGCTATCCAGCTGCACTTGGCAACTATACACCCCTGAAAGACAGACTCATGTTATCAAAGAGCAAATGTGGAATTTGAAATTGTCAGTAGAACCAATCACTTCCACTTATTTTTAATAATCTCAGACAATTAAATGCATTTTGAAGAGGGTCACTTGTACAATGGCTACTGGGAAAAGCACATGCACATGCACACCTAGTGCTATAAAGCAGTTTAAGTGACAATTTATAAAGTGAATTAACAATCTCTAGACAGTGGAATCTGCTGTGCTGAGATGAAAAAAAAAGTCAAATATATATGTGTTTTATTTGAAGGGCCAAAGACATCCACCCAAGTGCACCCTGCTTAAAATACATTTCAACTCAGTAGTTATCAGTGAAGACAAGTTATGAAATATTCAGAATACTGCACATTCATCTTATTTCCTGACATATAATTCAACATTTTAGACTTGTACTACTAATACTCACAAGTGTTGCTTTAGGAAGCTTTATGACCACTACACATCACAGACTGAGATCCCTCCTGCAAACCAGAAATCTCAAACTTGCCAAAACTATGAAAAAGGACTGGTCCAACACTGATGTGTAGGCACTCACTTGTAACCTTTCTTTCTCCTGCAAAAACTCATCTAGTAATACCTGCCGAGTTGCCTACATTTTCCTGTGCTACCACCCTATAGCCTTGCCTAAGTCTGTCTAAGCTATTAATATTGTATATCATCTAAGGCAGACCAAAACCTTGGTCTATGTCTGATCAAATCAGTCAAAAATTCATTACACTTTTTGGCACAAATTTTCTGCTGTGAATCAGCACTGCCTTGGGTGCAACACCAAAACAATACCAAAAATGGCTTCAAGGTAGAACAAAAATCAGCAGTGATTCCATTTTTAGCCCCACGCAATGTCTGTCAGGTTGATCTGCATAACTTACACATTAAATCTGTTACTGGGAATTTCAAACTAGAAAGTTACATATTCAGTGAAATCCCAATAGAAAAAAAATCCCAATAGAAAAGAAAAAAAAAAACAGTGCAAGATAACACAATTTATTAAATGCAATTACAACTACAAATTTTCATAAACAAGCTGAAAACACAATGTCATGTTAATGATTCACAGTGATGCATAATGAAATCGCAGTGGTCTCAACTGAGTAATGTAAGATGGATGCATTTAATGTCTACAGTAACTCTCTACAATAAAAAAGGGCACAAAAAATAAGCAAAAAGCATCTGAGTATGCTTCTTTACTTGCTAACAAAAATAGAAAACCTTTCAATCTCCCCTAAAAAGTCTTCCGAACTGTGGCTTTTAAAATCACACACAAAGCTATTACATCCCGTTACCCAGTCACAATGTCATTACTTATGAAATTCAGTAACCTAACAAATTACTCAAACCATCTTCCCACGTTCTCTAACCAAAATAGCAGTGATCAAATAATTCAAAAGAAAAACTTAGAGGATGTTCTTTCAGGAGAACTGAAAATTTCAGACAGAAATCTAATAAAGGAGCTAGTCAGATAATGAAGTACCGTAAGAACCATTCACTTTAAAATTTTAACAGTACATGAATTAAAAAAAAATGTTCACTACCTTTTGGCCTGCACTGTAATTACCCTCATGAAATAATGTACATTTAATAAAACAAACACACTCCTTTAATAGTTTAATAAGATCTGGCGGTTACATGGTGCTCTGCTCATGCCAAATGAACAAATGTACTTGCTTCTCTGTGCAAACATGGGTTACACAGACAGCGAAAAGATATCTGACCGACAGCCAACTAGAAGACTCAGCATGTCACTTACGTCTGCCATTAGAAACTTAAAACCCAAACATATTCATGATTTTACCCAAGTACTCATTTAACAAGTGGCACAACCCTGAGGAAATTACCATCAGTTTCACTCATTCCATCTAATATTTCATACCAAGCTTGTTGTAACCCATACACAGTATTTTGTATTTGCCTGCCTCTAAACTTGTAGCCAATGAAAATAGGAACAAAGGCCCTTGAAACACAGGAGCATCTAGCTAAAAATCTAGGCATCTAATTTGCATAACATTTGCATATCAAATAGCACATACCACCTCCCACTTCCAATAGAAATGTGGGATATTACTCAGAAAGAAATGTTAAAAAAAGGAATGACAAAAAGTTGGAGAAATTTAGCGTATTTTCAAGGAGACTGTGTAAAATCTGTAGACTTTAATGAACTGCATCACAAATGTCTACCACACAAGGTAATTTATTTTTGCTTTAGAGTAACGGAATTGTATGTCGTGTGTCCTCTTCCTTTAAATTATTATTGTCACTTGTATGTTGGTCATGTAGTATGCTTTTCTATGTACTAGGCAGGTTTAAAAAATCACATGTGGTGAGGAGAACAGAAAATCATGTAAAAGGGAAAATCAAGCCAGAAAATAGGTACAAGCCCTCAAAAATAGGGGCATGCTGAAAATAGGTACATTCATCCAAAATAGGGATAGTTGAGAGTTCTGTTGCATTGAAACTCAGCAACTATTTTTATCAACTGGTCATTCTTTTTTAGACCTTCTTCACACTCTGGCCCAAAGTGTACATCTGTACCTGTTTTTGTGATGTAAATGAAAAGGCTGCTGCTGTTCTTTAGTCCCTCAGATACATTTGAAATTAACACACTGCAGAGTATTGGACCAATAACTAATCCATGTGTGGGATTTTCCATATGATGGCTAATCATCAGGTTAAAAACAGCTCTCCCAAAACCAAAAATTAATAAAACTATTAAAAGTCTCTGTGTTTGAAATAATTTGGTTCCTGGCTAGAGAGTAAGCTGCCTGTGTGATTTTTAAGAAAACAGGTTTGGTGAACCTAATGGAAACTTAAATAAAAAAGGAGGAAAGCAGGCTGTGGCTGTGAAGAAAATAATGACAGATCAGTAAGAATCAGATCGTATCACAGTTAGTGTGCAGGAGACAGCCACCAAGAATTTGGAAGAAAAATAGATCAAATACATGCAGTGGTGTTTAAAATATATGGCAAGTTAGGGAATATCAGGGCAAATTAAAGACTGACCATTAACTGAGCAATCAGTTAGATGGCCTTAATAAATGTGAAAATCTGAAAGTGAAATGAAATAGAGAATGTCAGGTATGAGATTTTTCAAGAAGATATATTTCAGAAACTGGCACAGTTGGAAGACAGCAAGGCTATCCTTGAGTGAGTGGTGGGAAATGATTGTATTAATTTCATGAATGTCCAAATAAGCAACTGGAATTGTGTACCCCAGTAGGATGAGAGAATGCATTGAAAGACAATAAAAATAATTACAAACTATAAACTCAAGGCACTGATTATAAACAGACTCTCAACACTAGCAAGCAGCTGAGACCCATTGGGTAAAACTGCAAATTTATTAACAAAAAGAATTGCTTCCAACTAAAACATGGCAAAAGGAGAAATTACTAAAAATAGATCGATTTAGCCCCAGGATTCAGTAAACTCAGTGTAGGGTTAGTGAAGAGCTGATACAGAGTGTTATTGTGTACAGGAAGTAGTGCCTGTGGTGGCAGCATGCAAGCAATATTAATGAAGCTCTGCACGCTTAAACAAGCTTTTGTGGTGCACACCACTACATCTGGCTGTGAAACCTCTTTGTGAATGTGGATAGTAATTCTGCATACCTCTCAGCTGTACAGATTTTCACAGAATGTCCAGATATCCACCTCATATTTTTGGCCTGTTACTCAAAAAATTGTGTTTTTTTGGTAAATCATTGCCAAATCGTTGAGGACTGAAGTCAGAAAGTATTGACAGACATTTGAGATTCAGACTTCATACACTTAAGAAAATTCATGCTAATGCAAAACCTTTTATTCTATCAAATATCTTAAGTTTGTAAGAGCAATATTTCAAAATTGTCCTTATTTCTGTGCCTTTGTTCAGCCATTATTCATAGCTTTCTCCAGATTTGTTGCTCTAAGAGATTGAGAGGTATGACTGTCTGTAATAGTGACTGCAGTGTAAATTATTTAGCATATATTGCAGCATAGTAGTGCAAGTATTAATGTATTCCTGTGTTTCTTCCTTTTATCACAGGTGATCATAGAAGTGATTCGGTGTTCTCTGTGACACCTGATGTTAGTGTTTCATTAGACTCTGATAATCATGTTTGCCAAGGTGAGGCACAGCCGGGGGTTGCATAAGTTGACTCTTACACAGAGGTTGACACACAGTGACTCCCCTCATTTTCCTTGTACACAACCAGTATGCCTACCCATCCCCAGTCCACTGAGGACACAGATATTGGACAGGTGGAGGGAGAGGACATTGACCATGGAAGTGTAGCTACTACTGCTTCAGAGCCTGTTGACTCTAGTAGTAGCCAAACTGTTAGTGAGGTGCCACACAGGAGGCTTGATAGGGGTGCTCAGAGGAGGCCTGCTGACTCTACTCCATCTGGTACAGGTATCTCTTCATGTGTAATGCAGTGTATGTTTAGGGCCTTCATGGAGGCAAAGGCACATTCAGAAAGCTGCTCCAGACAAATACCCAGGGTTCTAGATGTGGCACAATCTGACATCTGTTACTGTCTCCACTGTGTTAATGAGTCCATGGATTGGATGAATAACACTTTGGGGAGAGGTTTGTCTGTGACGGAAGTGGAGTATCTGTCATGGAACGCACATTGCCTGTGATCAAACATCTGCTGGCGGGGGGGACTTTGGCCTCATGGGCATAGGTCATCAACTACATCTGCTGTGACCCAACATGGCTGTGTCCAATCATGCTCCTATTGTGGCAGTACTTTCACTACGCCATCAGGGAATGTGCTGTCCATATTCAGACGTGGCATGCCATGGGATCATGGTCCTGGGCATACCCGTGAAGGCAGCATGTCACTCACCTGTAGCTAGTAGCCCTCAATCTGACCTTGGGCATGGAGGTGCCAGTTCAACTCCTGACAGAGCCAGTTCTTGTGGTTGGGGGTGACAACGATGAACTGTCAACTCTACCATGCCCGGCTCACATTTGTCCAGCATACAGACACATAGAGCTAGCACAGAGCTTGGCTGTTTGCACTCACACACCAATGTTACATTGAGGGCACCTACAGACACACACACACACACACACACACACACACACACACACACACACACACACACACACACACAAACACACACACATTCACACACACACGCACACACACACGCACACACACGCACACACACGCGCACACACACACACACACACACACACACACACACACACACACACACACACACACACACACACACACACACACACACACACACACACACACACACACACACACCTTTTGTGTCAGCCTAGGCCTCTTGCACCCCCACACAACACCCTATGCAAGTGATGATAACTGTGCCATATCCCTGTTTTCTGTCTTTTGGATTTAGGGATAGTAAATCTATGAGTCTGATGCACAGGGTGACTATTTACATAAATGATGATCACATATGCATGTGTGGTTTTGAACTGATAATCGCACCTGCAGTTATATTGTACTTGGCCAGTTATACAGATGCTAACATCATCATTTCACTACTTTATAGTGGATTATCTTTTAAGGGTTCTGAAGTTAACAACTGAAATATGTATCATACAGAATTAAATTTTCCCTGTAATTATTTTTATTACAGAGTTATGGTGCACATCAGAAGTCACAACATCAGATTCAGATATCAGGATTTTAAGTATGTACTGTAGCAATTCTCATCAAAACAGTAATACAGCATAACCATAATTCTGGCATGTACATCACCATAGCTTCATAGGTACATAGGATGTTACTAGGCTATTGACCTGATGATGTTTAGAAGTCTAGCCGTTAAATCACAATGTAAAAGTTGATGTCAGATATCGTGTATGGCAAGATCAATCTAGCAAGGATTACCCTTCCAGGTGTGAAGCAGGTGCAGTGCAGGGCAGAGATTAACAGTTTCACATCAAGTCATCCAACAGCTTCACATCAAGTCATCCAGGCTGTGATGAAACAGTGTCATGGAAGCGCTAGGCTTGACATAGTTTTGAAGCCTATTCCAGAGGAGTGGCAACCTCTGGGAGCTGTATCTGTCTCTCCAGCATGTCCTATATATATCAGTCTAAATTGATGGCCCTTGAACAGCTAACTGTAGTCCCAAATAACATATGCAGAGGCAACATTTCAATCACAACTGGGTCAGAGATAGCATTGTAAGGCATACTTAAGTCACCTCGAAGCAGTCTATATCATACTGAGTACAGTGACAACTACATCCGTCTGTCCTTATTAGACACATGGTTGACACCCTGATTTATATTACTTGTAAATCTCTGAGGTCTGTCAAGTTTCTGCAGGTGTCTGTTATACTACATAGCAAAGGGAACATTATATTCAGAAGTAGGCCTGAGGACGGATGACTATAGGGGATTTAGAACTGAATGTGATAGTCTGCAATGGCTTTGCTAATCTGATGCAATATTTAGAAAACCTTCCTCACCACAGCAGACACATGTTGCAGTCTACTTGTGTTCCCAGGTATATCAATACAGAATTGGTGATTAGGATATTCAGGGTATGTCATAATAAGCTGGAATATTTTTAATACCAAAGGAAATGATGACACATTAATATGACGGTCATTTAACAGCACAGAGTTGTCATTAGCCATTAGTCTGTGTAAGCCCCCTTTGAACAGCACTCACATTGTTAGGAGATACAATTATAGCACCTAAGTGTCCTTCAACCACAAACTTGGCTAGCCACATACACTCTGTTTTGGTCTGGACTTCTGAGAAGTACATGGCGAACAAGAATGGACACAGCAGTGACATTTGTGGTAACCCATGGGTGACAGTTCTGCTGCTAGAGGTAAACTCTTCCACTTTGAATGAGTGCTGTTTGTCTGTGAGCCAGTTTGCAACCCATTGGACAGCATAGCAGTTGATATTCTCCGGCTTCACTTCTGATTGATGCACAAATTTGGGATTGTGTGGAAGGCCTTGGCCAAGTCAAGATAGATGAGGTTAATGCTGTGCACACATCCTATGTCTCTGGTCGGGTCTCCCTGAAAACGCCGAAAGTCCACAACGCTGACAACGAGAACACCAACACCGGAAGATCGACAATGGAGAAGACCGAAAGCTGAGAACCCCGACACTGAGAACACCGACATGTTAAGGTAAGTGTGCGATAGGGACGGATGTTAGGGTCAGGGTGTTGGTAAGGTAAGTGTGTGTTAGTGACAGACGTTAGGGTAGGGTGCGGGTCAGGTAAGTGTACGATAGTGATGGACTTTAGGTTTAGGGGTGGGTTAAGTGATTTAGGGTTAGGGTGTGTGGGTAAGGTAAGTGTGCGATAGTGACGGACTTGAGGGTTAGGGGCGGATTAAGTGAGTTAGGGTTAGGGTGTGGGTAAGGTAAGTTTGCGATAGTGACATACTGAAGGGTTAGGGGTGGATTAAGTGAGTTAGGGTTAGGGTGCGGGTAAGGTAAGTGTGCGATAGTGATGGACCTTAGGGTTAGGGTTTGGGTTAAGGTTAGTGCATAGATAGTTGTGTATGTATAGTTTAGTGTAGGTTTGTAAGGTTTTTGGTGTGCTTGTGTTGTGTGTGTGTTTTTCGGGAAAGATATTTGTTTTGTTGATTTTCGGGATTGTGGTTTGTCGAGCATGTGAAGTTTCATGTTTTTGAACTTTCAGCTTTGTTGTGTTGGTTATTTCGTTGTTGGTGTTTTAGCATGTCAGTGTTATCAGGTAGACCCCTCTGGTCACATTATTGAATACCAACAGTTTTAGCATGCATAACCTTCCCCTGAGAAAACCATCCTGGAACAGATGTAGTGTTTGGATGTCAAATCTGTCCTTGTGCCTGACATCCATGAAAATCCATTCCATTGTTTTACAGTTGAGGCTTGTGAAACTTAAGGGGCAATAAGTACATGTGCATGTTGTTGATCTATCAGATCTGTATGGATAAAGGCAGTACTCAGACTGTGATTGAATAGGGTGCCTAGTGCAGTAGTTTGCTGATTAAGAACATTACAAACACATGCCAGAATGCCATGTGGTCCCATGGAGGCTGTGTTTCTAGTCTTGGAGAGAGCAGTGATTACTTGCTCTTTGTAGAGAGAGGCTAGAGGTGATGTTAAAAATGTCTTGTGGTAAGCTTGGGGTTGGTGGGGGGATAATTTTTATCTAAGCATGTCTGCTATCAGGTTTTCAATTTATACTGGATCAGTGTGCACAATATCATCCACAATTAATTCAGCACACATCTGAGTTATACTTTGATGCTGCAGATGTAGCAGTGGAAAGCCTTATTGTTATTCTTGGCTATGGTTTCAACATATTTACCATATCTGCTCTGTGAGGATTTTACAAGGTGTCTTATTGTCTTGTTTAGGCTGGGATGTTCATCTTCCAGTTTCGGATTGGCACTTTTGTATTTGTAGACATCAGCTTTGTTCACTTACTGTATAATCAAGTAATGTCAGACATCCATCAGTATGGTTATGATTTTCTGAAAGATCTTTATTTGATCCTGTCAGGTACATCTGTGTCTATAAATTTGTGTAGATGTTTATACAGGGCATCATGGTATACCTTACTATAGCTGTCAATATCATCTGTAGAAACTGTAGTTTGGAAGATTATACTATCCCTTAGGATGGTGTATTTACCTTGGAAGATGTATTTTCAGCCGACCTCTCATTTTTTATGTACCTATTGCAAATTCTAAAAAAAATACTTTATGGTTGGATTGAAACAGTGCAGGGCCTACACATGATGGGTTGCATTGGCCAATGCTATTTGTGACGACTAGATCTAGAATATTATAGACTCTTGTGGGGGTGGTATAATCTTAGTTCCATGCCATATGAGTTATAAAAGTCCAGGAATTATTGTGCAAGTGAGCTTGGCCTCATATACATTTCATAGTCAATGTAGTTATAGTTGAAATCATCCATGAGTAGGTTGTTTTGTTCAACTTTCATTGTTACAAATACTTATAAGTAGGCTGTGTGGCCATTCTTGTTCATGGAAGGGGGCATATAACTGGTGATAACATTAAGGGGTTTCTTAACACGTTTAATTGAAGTTACATTAACTCCACAGGCTTATGTTTTCTAACCCCTGTAGAAGAGGAATTATCTTCAATGAAAAGAGATAAACCACCACCTGTGGTTCCCACAACTGAAAATTGCAGTCTGAATGTGTGGAAGGCATTGTAGCCTTGCAAAGCGGGGGTTAATTCCTGCGGCATTGAATCACATTTTTGTAACTGCACAGACATCCACCACATCCATTTGGAAAAATGCTGACAGAGAGTACAGTTTCTAATATTAACTCCTGCAGTTTAGCAGCTTGATCCTTACTTTGTTGGAGTTATATATTTTCACATAGTAACTTCTGTTTTTGTGACCTTGCCTAATAAAGGCATTATGGTGGAGGAAAGTGCCTTAGCCAGCAAAATAAAGCCTAGATGCTATCCTGCAAAAAAAAAAAAAAAAAAGGAAGCCAATCTGCTGGTCCCCTGCCATAAACAAACTCTACAACAGAATAAAGAAACTGTTGCAAAAAGAGTAAAATCCCATGATTGGAGGAACTCCCTGGTCAGCCTCAGTAAGAAGCTGAGATCCCTCATAAAATCCTCCAAAGCTAGTTATGAAAACAAAATCACCACTGATTTTAAAGGCAACCACAAAGCATTCTATAGCTATGTCAAGAATCTCAATGGCAACACTTTGATCTGCTCAGAGTTACAGCACAATGGCACTAAATATACAGAACCAACTGATATTGCCAGCATCCTGGCAGATAGGTTCAGTGCTAACTTTACCCCCCCCCCACCCCCTAAAGGGCCCATCTCTATACCGGAAGAATGCAAAGTTCCTGTAATTATGGCTGCTTAGGTAAAAAACACACTCTCCAAAGCCAAGAACACAGCATCCATGGGACCTGACAGCATCACAGGCTGCATTCTACATGAACTACAGAATGAACTGGCACCCCACCTAAGCACCATGTTCAATCATAGCTTCACCTCAGGCTTTGTGCCCACTGAATGGCGCACAGTGACTGTTAGCCCACTCCACAAAGGGGGAGCCCCCACAGACCCCGGGAACTACCTTCCCATTACCCTAAAAAGCCTGGTCTGCAAGGCCATGGAGTGTATCATCATGGAACTTATAAAGAAAAATATTGGTAATCTACAAACTCTGGACCCTACCCAGTTCGGGTTTGTAAAAGGCAGATCATGTCTCCTAAATCTGACAGACTTCTTTGAAGCAGTCACCAAAGCCGTAGATGAGGGTAAGGTGGTTTACACAGCCTATCTAGATCTCACCAAGGCTTCTAACACCATCTAACACTCTGGAATTATAGATAAACTCACTAAACTAGGTATAAATACCTATATCACAAGATGGGTTGCCAACTGGCTCACTGGCAGAACCCACACTGTAAAAGTGGCAGACTCCAAATCCGACTACAGACCAGTGACAAGTGGAGTACCACAGGGTTCAGTCCTGGATCCTCTCCTGTTTGGTATCTACTTTTCTGAAGTACAGGCTAACACAGAAGGTCTTTGGCTAATGAAGTTTGCAGATGACTGCAAACTAGGAGCCATAATCGAAACTCCTAACCATGTGGACATCCTACAAAAGGGCCTCACTGAGACAGAATATATGTGAAATGCTAGTTTAAAAACAAAGTAGTATGTAATGCATTTTATTCTATTAATGATATAACAAAAAGGCTGAATTCATGTGTAATTGCAAGTATTTTTGAAACTGCAGTGTGGCTTGTAGCAAGTTGACCTCTGACCCTGGCAGCTGCCAGCTCAGCAAGTCTTAATGTTTATGCTTTTTACAAGTGATTATCTGCTGGGTCAGGAAATTAAATATGTGAAATAATGAAATCTTCTGCTCTTTCCTGCTGGGATGATTTGGCCTTGTGTATGTGTTACTAAGATAACATGCAGCTGTTGGGAAAGTGTTACAGGGAACAAAGAAGTGTATTAAAAGACTGAATCTGCTATTGTATTCGGACTAGTCTGAAGCCATGAAGAAGTAACTTTACAGAAAGACATTATGTCTGACCAGGTGGATAGCAAGGCTGTATTGTTACCAGAGGAAAACTTTTTTAAAATATACAGCATCAGCATTAATCAATGAATAGAACATTGTAAGCTAAAGTGATGTAGATGCCCTGTGACATACCACGTGAGTAAGGTGGGCACAACTTGAATGTAAAGACTATAAAATTGTATACTTCCTGTTTCATGTCAGACAAAATTCTGTACTTGTACCTTTTTTGCCTCCTGGTGTACACTAGTAAACTTTTGAACCTGAACCTCCTGCGTATTGAACTCTTGATTTTATTTAACAGTTTGGTCCTTCTTAGCTGGAAATTCCTCAGACAGCTGCAGATCAGAGTCTACCGGTGGTCGAATACTGCGCAGGAGAAGTTACCGAAACGGTTCTTCTTGGGTGAAAAGACCTCCGACTGAATTGTCGTTTAAAGAGGCTGGCCACTTTCTGATCTGTGGCCGAAGAGCGGATCCTGGACGGCTCAATACCGGAGGCTCAGGTAGGAAGATTTTGCCTTTTTTCTGTTTTAGATCAGGGACTAGGTTACAGTAAATATTGTTGTCAAGATTTGTTATGCAGATCAGGGACAAAAGGAATTACTGTATATTTGGTCATAGATCAGGGTAACAGAATAAGGTAGGCAGTTATTCTAGATAAACTGTGAAAAGGAACTGAAATCTTGATATCACGTGATAAGAAGGGTTACGTAACATTTTCTTTTACCATGGGAAATCAGTGCACTAAAACATCGTGAGATCTGCCCCTAACCGAAGACGCAAAATATATGCAATCACAACGTTCTGATAATGTTAGGTATTATATGAAATGGGTTAACAAATATGAATTTGATGGTAAATTAGATAAAACTTCACTGGTTAAACTCCTTAAGCAACTTAAATCCGATACGGGAGGTCAGGTAAAAAAGCAACGCCAGTTAGGCATTCCTCAGGCACACAGGTGGATTGAGGAAGCAAATCGTAGAAAACAGAAGATTAAAAATTCAAAAACATTATTCTTAGACAAAGAAGATAATAACTTAGTAATAGCAAAAGCTCCTCCTCCCCTGCCCCTTCCATTACCTTTTTCAGGATATGAAGCGAGTGCACAGGCTGGTCCACCTCTGCGTTATCCTGAGGTCTCAGCAAGACCACAACCGTTTGTTAGAGATCCTATTGAAACTAGGTCCCGAGCACGTAAAATACATGGGGACGCAGAATCATATCAAATAGAGAGAAACCTACAGGATGAGAGTGAGGAAGAAATATGTCCACTTATAGAGGTCCCAAATCCTCAGGCAGAACAGGCAGGGCAGGACCCAACACTCTTAGTATATAGACCATGGACACCGGAGGATATCCGGAAAGCTACTGAGGGAATCCCCCATCCGAAAGTTAATTTTACGAAATTTTTAGAAGATTTGCAAGGCATGATGTTGAGTTACCATTTGAATGGGGAAGAAGTAGAAAAAGTAGTAAGACAAATTATAGGTCCAGATTGGCACATGATTTGTGGCACCTGGAATCCTCGTAATGCAGAGCTTAAACCACTCCCACATAATGACACAGAATTAGACAACAGAGTGAAAGGTCTTACAGACTGAATCTCTCAGAAATGGAAACCTAGAGCAGATTGGACTTGCATTAACCAATGCATACAACAGGAAAATGAGACAATTGATGGGTACTATGCTAGATTATTAGAATGTTTTAACAATCATAGCGGTATGACAGTTCCTGAAAATCAAGTGAATGATTCCTTGTATGAACAATTAAAAAATGCATTTTTGAAAGGTTGCATTGCACCTACCAGTAGCTTCATTACGAAGCATATGATAGACCATCGAACAGGAAGGCTACAAGCCTTACTTGAGTATGCTAGACATGCTGAAAGACATTTTAATAGCAAGAAGAAAAAGAAGACGCAAGTCTTCACTGCTGAAGACGGAGCTGAAGTATTTGTGTTACAGTCAGGTAAAAAGAGTAAGAAAAATGCCCAGAGAAACAAACAGTCTGACAAACGATCAGAAGATTTTGAGGAAAGGAAAAAGAGAGGTGAGTGCTTTAAGTGCGGGAAGAAGGGACATTTAGCGAGGGATTGTAAACAGAACAAAAAGGTAATTACAGAAGACAAGGGAGATGAGGACTGACTATATGATAGTGAAGATACATCATGCAGAAGTCAGAAATCATCAGGAGAAGTTAATAAACAGAAAACAAATATAAATGTGATAGAAGGAATAGAGGAAGTGCAAGTAGATATGGAGGATGAAGAAAGTGAAATTTTGGATTTAGCATTATTGAGCTTAGAGCTCTACTTAGCAGATACGAAACCGGAAGTTACACTTCTGGTGGAGGGAAGGAAAGTCAAATTCCTGTGTGACTCAGGAGTGTCACGGACCCTGATACACCCCTCCAAGTTACCAGAACATTCTGAATCACCTGATTATATACTAGTGAAAGCTGCGAATGGACAGCTATACAGGGAACCACTTTCCCATGATATAGCAATAACTGACCCTGTTTCAGGTATGACCCAAAGAAGTAAAATTGTTGTTTCTGCAAAGTGTCCAGTGAACCTATTTGGGTAGGGACCTTATGCAGATATTTGGCATAGCAGTAGTTCCGACTGTGCAGGGTATGGAAGCACAGAGGCAAATGGATACTTTTGTAGTGCGATCGGAGGGTGAAACTTTTTACTGGTACAGCCAGGACCTAGTTACGACTGGTCCAGGGGCAGTAACTGAGGAACTGATGAACGTAGCCATCAGTAAAGCCCCCTCCCTTGACACTGATCGACAGCATTTGTTACACTGTACTCTATACTACTGTACTACGCCAGGACCTGATAGAGAGTATGAGCAAGAATTGTTCAGAAATCGTGCAACTAGATTGGTTTTACGTACTTTGTATTGGGATACTGAGGGGAACAGTGTAGTCAGCTGTTCGTTACCTCAAGAATTCTTTGCATTATATAGGTCAAATCGATTACCACATGTCAGCTTGACAAAGAACAAAAACGTAAAGTGGGCAGACTTAGGAGAAAAGGTAACAAGATGGGAGAAACAGACTCACTTAAAATTGTCAGAACAGGGAATACAGAAACAAAAGTTGAATTGGTTGACACAGACACATCCGACTGTACACTTGCAATCTAGCGAGGACAGCTGATTAGCATTTTTATTAGAAGAAGAAGAGAAAGCCTTAAGTAAAATACCAACGACTCTTTGGTCAACAGGCAAGTCAGACGTAGGACTTATCCAAACAGCAGGACCAGTTACAATTACACCAAAGTCAGCATTTAGGCCACAGAAAAGACAATACCCCTTGAAAAAAGATGCAGAAATAGGAATCAAGCCTATAATAGCAGCATTACTCAAAGGAGGAGTACTGGTAGAATCTCCTGATTCACCATGTAATACACCCCTATTTCCTGTTAAAAAAGCAAATGGGGAATGGCGGATGGTCCAAGATTTACAAGCTGTAAACAATGCAGTGATACCCAGAGCACCCACGGTGCCAGACCCACATACTTTGCTAAATGATTTAAAACAGCAACAAAAATTTTTCTCTGTGGTAGATATCAGTAATGCTTTCTTTTCTATACCTATACATCCTGATAGTCAATACTGGTTTGCATTAACTTTCAGGGTAAAAGGTATACCTATACTTGACTACCACAGGGATATTGTGAGAGCCCAACAATATTTGCACAAGAAATGGCTAGCACCCTGGCAGGGTTTACCCCACCAGGAGGTAGTCAAGTTCTACTTTACGTAGATGACATCTTCCTAGCAGCCCCCACCCAGCAGCAATGCAGGGAGGATACTATAGCGTTATTGAAATTTTTAGCAACACAAGGACACAAAGTAAATAAAAGTAAGTTACAACTCTGGAAAAAGCAAGTTAGATACCTAGGATATGTGATATCCAATGAAGGTAGGATATTAGATGAGGATAGAAAAACAGCAATTTTGCAAGCACCCAAACCAGCAACCAAGAAGGAAATGATGTCCTTCTTGGGGACAACTAATTTTTGTCGGAGTTGGATACCAAATTATGCTTTGGAATCTGCTCCACTGACTGACTTGATATATAAGACACCAATGGCAGCACAAGATATTTTACAATGGACACCCGAAGCAGAAACGGCTTTCTGCAGGTTGAAGCAGTTGATAGCTTCTTCATTAGTTTTAGGACTCCCAAATTATCACAAACGGTTCTTTCAGACCATAGATTGCAAGTGAGGATATATGATGTCAGTGCTGATGCAACAACATGGGGATAAGCAACGCCCCATAGCCTATTATTCATCACAGTTAGACCCAGTGGCATGATCTTTGCCTCACTGTGTACAAGCGGTAGTTGCAGCTGCAATGGTGGTACAGGCCTCAGCCTCAGTGGTGTTGTTCCACCCTCTCACATTGAGAGTGCCTCATGTAGTCGCAATAATTTTACTGCAAGAAAAAGTAGCATATCTCTCTCCTGCTAGACATCTTTCATGTATGACTATACTGCTGAACCGACCTCATATGACAATTGAACGATGTACGACATTAAATCCATTAACATTACTTCCAACTCCTGTGGATGGTACACCGCACAGCTGCCTGCAAGAGATTGAACAGTTAACCTTGCCTAGACAAGATCTCACAGATATGCCCTTGGATGATGCCGAGGTGACATATTACCTGGACGGCTCATGCAGAAGGGGCCCTACAAGAAAGAATCTAGTGGGGTATGCAGTAGTTACAGACACTGAAATTTTAGAAGCCCAACCCTTATCACATAACTTATCTGCACAAGCAGCAGAATTGATAGCTTTGACACGAGCATGTACTTTAGCAAAAGACAAATGTGTAAACATATATATTGATAGTCAGTATGCTTTCTCTACAGTACATGTATTTGCGCAACAATGGAAAAATAGGGGAATGATAACATCGAGTGGAAAACCAATTAATCATGCGCAATTTATTTTGGAATTATTAGAATCTATTCAGTTACCTACCAAAGTAGCTATTTGCAAATGTATAGCTCATACAAAACAACAGGATAGAATTTCAGAAGGCAATGCAAGAGCTGATGCAGCTGCAAAGAAAGCAGCCTCAGACTCAGAAACTTTACTTTTGAATAAGGAATTACAACCCTCTGAGATTTTAGATTTAGACATGTTGAAAACAATGCAGACGTTTACTACAAAAGCAGAAAAACAAAAATTGGAAAAACAAGGCGCAATTCTTGAAAATGGACTGTACATTTCCAAAGAGAAAAAAACGATATTGCCATCTAATTTATTTAGATATGCAGCTTTGTTGAGCCATGGGCAGTGCCATGTCTCAACAGGGGGGATGGTACAGTTAGTAAACTGAATATTCCAAACAAACGGATTCACAAACCACACAAAAAAATTTTGTGCAGCTTGTCATACTTGTAACAAGCATCATGCACAAGGGGCATTTAAACCTAAGCAAGGAAATTTTCCTATACCACCGTATCCATTCCATACTATTTGTATGGATTTCATAGAATTAAATAAGTGCGAAGGTAAAAAATATTGTCTAGTCATTGTAGATATGTTTTCTAAATGGGTAGAAGCTTTTCCAACTAAAAATCCGGATGCAGCAACAGTGGCGAAAGCCCTGATAAAAGAAGTAATCCCTAGGTTTGGCATTCCGGAAAGGATTTATAGTGACAATGGCACACATTTTGTCAATCAGACAATTCAGCAACTTGGAAGATTTTTTGGAATCTCCTTGAAAAACCATTGTGCCTACCACCCACAGTCAGCAGGATTGGTGGAAAGGTACAATGGAACCCTTAAAAGTAAACTTAGGAAGTTAGTTGAGGAGACCCAGAAGAATTGGCTACACTGTCTGCCTTTAGCACTGCTGAGTATGAGAACGGTTCCAAATGTGAAGGGTTTGACTCCCTTTGAAATGTTTTTTGGGAGAGCATATTATGTGCCTCAGTGGAAAGCTCTCATGCCTGCAGAACAAGAGGCTGACAGTTCATTAGCTAGTTATATGAGGAAACTGCTAACAAATAAATCTGTTTTGCAGTTTAACTCTCTTTCAGATAAGGAACAGACCAGACCGGTGGAAGCAGTTTTGGATCCCGGGACGTGGGTGTGGCTGAAAGTGACGAAGAGGAAGAATTGGGCGAGTCCAAAGTGGGAAGGACCATACCAGGTACTGTTGGCAATGCCTACTGCAGTCAGAGTGGCTGAGAGGACGTCCTGGGTTCATTTGGCACACTGCAAACCGGTAAAGAACTTTCAACTTGATAAAAGCTTTGTGACTGTGACTGATATACAACAAGGGCAAATGGCCAAGAACAAAGCGAATAGAAATTTAGATCAACCCCAGAGATGTTGCATAATCATTTTGTTGAGTATACATTTATTGACTATAATTGTGACAATTTTCCTCTTGTTGTGGTTTTTCCTTCACTCAACCACACAAGTGAAAGTGGGAAGGCATGACGAAACATCTGTAGACTGGCATCCAAATTTTAACACATACCTAGCTATGAAGCGTGTATATGCAGAGACCATGAACATTTCGAATTGCTGGGTTTGTACAGCTATACCAACAGCATATGGAGGACTGATAATGTCCGCTGTCCCTTTGGGGATAAATGAGACATGGGAGAATTTACTTTTTGATACAGGAACTGTGAGATCACAGGACAAAATAGCTTTATTTTTACCTGTCACACAAAAGGGAATTGTATGTTTTTACAAAAATGACACTCTCCAGGTGGGCTGGAGCAATTGTAATATAACAATATTGTATCAGTGTTATATTAAGACTAGTAATGGCAATATTCTTTGCAATACTAATTATGACTCATATTTGAACTCACTGAAAACAACCATGAATGAAATTCGCAAGAATCCTGTTTTATTTAAACAATTGTCAGTTACAGACCAGAAAATGTTTCATGCAGGGTTAATGCGTATTAGTACTAAAGTAGAAAACTGTTATTTTATTTGTGGGAAAAAAGCATATAAATGGCTACCTGAGAATTGGTCCGGCAGTTGTTTTTTGGGTTATCTGGTTCCGGCTATAAGACATACTGCAGAATTACCTTTGGGAAAGATACGAAACGTGAGAGAAGCAGCTTGGAAACCTGGAGGTCCAGTTGAGAAACCTGTAAATCCAGTAGGATGGATCGAAGCTGGCTGGAAAGACCATAATAACGTAAAGGACAAAAGCAAATTGACTCATATGGACTTGTGTGATAGTGTTGTATCTTGGGCAGGAATATTCCCAGCATATGGAGCAGTCAAATCAATCTAGGAGTTGAGGAAACTGTCAAAACTTCTTGAAATAATGAGTAATGCAACATTCTCTGCCCTAGAACTGGTGACTGATGAACTGAACGCAATGAGAACTGTTGTGCTACAAAATCGAATGGCTCTTGACTTCACCCTAGAGGCGAGAGGTGGTACATGCGCGCTTATCAAAGAAGAATGTTGTGCGTACATTCCAGACAATAGGCATGAAATTAACAATCACCTAGAGGTAATTCAGCAAGTATCAGCCATGACTGAACCAGGCCCAAACCCACTGACGGATTTTTTCCAGAATCTATTCGGGGGGTGGGGTTCCATCCTAATGAATATTCTGATTGCTATTTGTGTGGGTATGCTCCTAATAGGATCATGTGTTTGTTGTGGAATTCCCTGCATGAAAAGATTAATCAAAGATTTTATTGATGTATCTGTTACTGAAACTTTGTACCAAGATATTGAGATTGAAAAATTGATCTCAGATGAAACTTTTTCTGAAGTATAGATCGAATGACTCACCTAGCTGAAAATCCTTAGTGGAAGAGGTTAGGAGACGAAATGACATTATGCATACTTCAAAATAGAATAAAAAGAATTAATAGGAGGGAAAATGTTAGAAAAATATGCATTTGAATATATGTGAAATGCTAGTTTAAAAGCAAAGTACTATGTCATGCATTTTATTCTATTAATGATATAACAAAAAGGCTGAATTCATGTGTAATTGCAAGTAGTTTTGAAACTGCAGTGTGGCTTGTAGCAAGTTGACCTCTGACCCTGGCAGCTGCCAGCTCAGCAAGTCTTAATGTTTATGCTTTTCACAAGTGATTATCTGCTGGGTCAGGAAATTAAATATGTGAAATAATGAAATCTTCTGCTCTTTCCTGCTGGGATGATTTAGCCTTGTGTATGTGTTACTAAGATAACATGCAGCTGTTGGGAAAGTGTTACAGGGAACAAAGAAGTGTATTAAAAGACTGAATCTGCTATTGTATTCGGACTAGTTTGTAGCCTTGAAGAAGTAACTTTACAGAAAGACATTATGTCTGACCAGGTGGATAGCAAGGCCGTATTGTTACCAGAGGAAAGCTTTTTTAAAATATACAGCATCAGCATTAATCAATGAATAGAACATTGTAAGCTAAAGTGATGTAGATGCCCTGTGACATACCACGTGAGTAAGGTGGGCACAACTTGAATGTAAAGACTATAAAATTGTATACTTCCTGTTTCATGTCAGACAAAATTCTGTACTTGTACCTTTTTTGCCTCCTGGTGTACACTAGTAAACTTTTGAACCTGAACCTCCTGTGTATTGAACTCTTGATTTTATTTAACACTACTTAACACCGAAAGTATGATAAGAGACCTTGGGATACAGGTGGGCAGTAGTCTCTCCTTTAATAATCACATCACCACAGTAGTCAGGAAATCCTTCTATGTGGCACACCTCATCACAAACGGTTTCTCATCCAGGAAAAAAGAGGTCATTGTTCCCCTCTACTCGTCATTCATTAGACCCATTATAGAGTACAATGTCCCTTTTGGTACATACCTCACAAGACATCTGCAACAACTGGAAAGGTCACAGAAATACCTCACAAAGAGGATTACCTGCCTCAAACAGATGCCCTATGCAGAACATCTCAAAAAACTCCAGCTGTACTCCGTCACATATCACCTACTCAGGGGCAATCTCTGCCTAACATACAAAGCTATGTCAAACCCAGAGCTGTTGGACATGCTCCATTTAAAGAAATCCCAATCCCTTCAAGCTACATGCTCCAGGGACCTAAACACTGTCCCCACAATAAACAGAACATGCTGGAGGGATAGATTTCTATCCCAGAGACTTCCCATACTCTGGAACAAACTACCTAACTATATCAAAAAAGCTCCTCATTATCACTTTTCAATAAAATTCTTGATGATTGGATGGGAAATAGGAAATTCACCCTGGGGATCATCTCTGTGGCTCTGCTCAACAGGGGCACAGGAAATAATTTTCTTGGGTGGCAAACACCAGGGTACCTTTTTTGGCTAGGGTTATATAGGCTCTAGGGCCAATAGCCTAGTACCTACCTATGAACCTATGAACCTACAGAGGTGCCAGGTGAAGTCCATGTCTTGCCAAGTAGCATGGTCTGTCCACAATATCATCCCACACTGACAGTAGCCAGAGCCAGACACATAACCAATTTCAGAAGACCATTTGTTCTTTATATTGTTGTCTCATCCTAGCTGAGCTTATAATGCTGGTCAGACATAGGGACATACATGCCTGATACACATATTTGGAGAGCTCAATCATGTATGTCTCCATATATTCCCTAGAGATACATCTCAAGTTATGCATACCATCACCAACTACAATGGATTAATAGTGGTACTTGTGGAGAGACTTGATTGCATGTGTGTGATGACAACTACTTGTGCCACACAGCTGACCCTAAATTTGTCCTTGTTTAAGCAGGAGAGTAGGGCAGTTGTATGGCTGACTGTACAATCTACAATAAGCACAACCTTTGCAATAGAAAACTATTACCTTAAGCGCTTCCTGGGTGAGACACTGGTGCTCTTTTTTATGTGTATTGTATGCTTTGGGTTTAGTGTTAGATGTATAACTGAGGAAGTGTTACAACAAAAACGCAATTGTGCATTAGCAGCATTCATTTGTTTGAATAAACTGTGATTTATATCAACTTCAGCTCTTATTTGGCTGCTCGTGTGGATTACAGTTGATTTTAGTGTTAGATGTACCATGCATGTGTTTTGGATGTCTCTGCTGTTTATGTAGGTTGCTGGACAGTACTTCTGCCCATGATGGTACTTCATTACTGTCATAGTACAGACCTGAGGCATTATCTGCACTGAGCCAATAAAAACATGTCAACTAAGCTAGCAGAAGAGCAGAACTGACAGCTCTTAATGTGAGGTGCAATCCTGATATCTGCATAGAGAATGAGAAAAGGATGGGAGTATGTGATATGGTGCTATTTTAGGGGGACTAACATATGGGGTGTACAGTAGGAGGTCTTTTCAAAGTGGGATCTATAGTTCTGTTGTGGAGAATTAAGATGTGTCATTACTGCTTGTTTAACTGAAATTTGCCCAGCTATGTTGAGACGTTGAAGATCTGCTCTGCTAGATAGCATTGGCCAACTGTAATGGAAAATAATTGTACTGTTTTTTCTGCATCTACAACTGCTGAGTTAAGCTCTCTGCACACAAACAAGAGCAGAGCAGCTAAGACAATGAAACACTGTTAAAGTTTAAAATGAGACCAGAAACAGTTAACTTCAAGTATATAGTCCTAGTGTACATTCCAGACACAATGGTAAAGGGGTGTTTTCTCAGAAATAATGTATCATGATGTTTACTTATCAATAGCTGAATCCAATGTATAGTGTGGGCAACAGAACTGCAACAAAATAAAAGTAGTTATTGACAATTTGCTCTTAATGTTGCATAGGCAACAGAGCCAAAAGCAGCAAATATTTTCCAAAATTAATCATAGCGACAGAAAAAAAGAACTATACTTTTTCTTACATTTGTAAAAGCAGCAACTGGACATACAGCATGGCTGCTTTTACTTCATAATAGTGGCCAAAACAATGGCATGATGAATGTGCATAGAACAGTGCTCCATAGGCTGTTGTAAAACATTCTCTGTGTAATGTCCAGTAACAGCTCAGACACACACAGCACCTCCCCCCAACCAGTTGATTGCATTGA
Source organism: Protopterus annectens (assembly GCF_019279795.1). Lineage (NCBI taxonomy): Eukaryota > Metazoa > Chordata > Ceratodontiformes > Protopteridae > Protopterus > Protopterus annectens. The sequence goes on from NC_056739.1 coordinate 1,601,260,812, forward strand.
GAATAGAACACTACCTATTTACATAGCACCATAACACTGCAAAACCATGTCATTGGAGAAGTCAGTTAGGGATATCATCGAAAAACTCATCAGCTTGAATGTAAACCCATACATCACAAGATGGGTTGCAAACTGGCTAAGTGACAGAACCCACAGGGTCAGAGTTGCTGGAGCCATGTCAGACTCAAAGCCTGTCACAAGTGGTGTCCCACAGGGCTCAGTCCTGGGTCCACTCTTGTTCGGCATCTACTTTTCAGAAGTACAAGCAAACACAGGAGGGTTATGGCTGACAAAGTTTGCAGATGACTGCAAACTGGGCGCCATAGTCGAAAACACATCTGACACAGATATCCTCCAGAAGGGCCTCACAGAAATGGATAACTGGTGCCAGAGCCATGGCCTGAAGTTAAACGCCAAAAAATGCATAGTCATACCCTTGGGAAAAACAAGGTTACCCCTAGCTACCATATAGGTGGCAATCCACTGAGCACAGAAAAAGTCATCAGAGATCTGGGGACCCAGGTTGACAGTAGCCTTTCGTTTGACACTCATGTTGCTAAAGTAGTTAGGAAGACCTTCTATATCACCCACCTGATCATGAAGGGATTCACATCTAGATCAAGGGAGGTCATCGTCCCCCTGTACTCATCACTCATTAGACCTATGATTGAGTACAATGCCCGTTCGAATGTATCTGACCAGACACCTGCTGCAGCTTGAAAGGCCCCAAAAGTTCCTCACCAAAAGGATAAAGGGTCTCAAAAATATGTCTTATGCTGCCCGACTGAAAGAACTCCAGCTCTATTCAGTCTCATACCGCTTGCTCAGAGGTGACCTGTGCCTGACATATAAGGCCATGTCAAACCCAGATTTGATGAATATGCTTCACCTAAAAAAATCTAGATCCCTCAGAACCACAAGGGCGGGAGACTTAAACCTTGACACGGTTATAAATAGAACGTGCTGGAGGGATAGATTCATCACCCAGAGACTCCCTATGCTGTGGAACAAAATCCCGGTACATGTGAGGCAGAGCACCTCTCTGGCCTTGTTCAAGAGGAATCTTGACCAATGGATGGGAGATTGCAGATATACCCCAAGGATTACTTCAGTGTCACTGCTTGACAGAGGCACAGCAAAATGATAGGCATAGTTTTTATTCAAACTAAAGGGGTGGCGAAAGCCACATAACTATGGGCTAGGCTTATAAATGCCCTTGGGCAGATAGCCTAGTATGAACCTATGAACCTATGAACCTATGAAATAGACTACACAACACAGTACTTAATGCATGCGCCACAGCATAAGTCTAAATTTGATAGCATGCAAGTCATTTTTATAATAGACAACATCAGCAGGCCATCTGGGGGACAAAAGGTTGGAGGCCTGCTTGAAATGAATGTTTGTGCAAGCACCATAACACTGCAAAACCATGTCATTGGAGAAGTCAGGGATACACACTTCCACTCTTCTGTATAGGCACACAACCAATTGACTGTATTGAGAAGAAAACCCCTACCTAAGGTACACAGACTACAGAATACCATACTTAATACATGTGCCACATCACAAGTCTGATTTTAACAGGACTGCAGGTGATCTTATAGTAGACAACATCAGCAGTCCATGTGGGTGACAAAAAGTTGAAAGCCTGATTGAAATAGTTGTCTGTGCAAGCACCAAAACATGAAAAAAGCATGCATTGGAGAAGTCAGTTTGGGCTATACACTTCCACTCTTCTTTATGGAGACACAAACACATACATATACTCTACTGCAGTGAGAAATGTACCCCTTCCTATGTAAGTTCACAGACTACAGAACACAGTACTTAACACAAGTGCCATGGCACAAGTATGATTTATATAAGACTGCAGGTAAACTTATGCTAGATGACATCAGCAAGCCATGTGGGGAACAACAGCTTGGGAGGCCTGCATAGGCACATCGCTTCTTAGTGTCATCTGAGGCTAGTAGCCTAACAGAAGTATACTGTTTAGAAAAGTAGCTGTGTAACAACACAAGAACCTTTACTGAACATATGTGGCTGTTTGAGTTTGGCAGAGCAAGCCTGTGAGCACCATCAAATGGCCCTGGCCACGAGGGAGCACACAACATTATATATTATACTTTGTAGTGTGGTTGATGTTCTGACATCCCCACTCTGGTCCAGTAATAAAAGAGCCTGAATCCTTACCACTGAAACTGGAGAGGGATGTTCACTTGGAATACAAATATATAAACTCGGTATTTCCAGATGCAGACTTCTCTGCATCAAGCACAGTTTTCCTTAAGAGCACACAGGAAACACATTCAGTCTGGGGGTCTGGATTTCTCTATCTGTCTCTCTCCAGGTCCACAATAAGACTCCCCACTGGTATAGCTGTAGGGTTAGGTCCTCAGTGGAGTCTCCAAGCCAAGTCTTCCACCACTCTCTCTGTGAAACCAGTGTTTGTATCCCTACCCAAGTAGCTGACACACACACTCTTTGAGATGAAATTTTCACAGACACACACACACACACACACACACACACACACACACACACACACACACACACACACACACACACACACACACACACACACACACACACTCCTGGCAAAGGCTGGTACAGAATACACACTCTACCATCTTTGCCCAGACTATAAGGTAGATTCACTGCTACCAGTCAGTTATTATAATGCTCTTAAAAGGGTACCCAATTATACTGAGTGAAGTTAATATTAATACAGATGGTAATGTTGACCAAACAGCAAGGCTTTCAGGAGTGGCCAGCATTATCAACAAATGAATGCATGCAAATACATCCAAAAACGTATATATTCTTCTAAAAAGGGACCACCCACAATGAAACGTTTAAATATATTTAATAATAAATAACAAAAGAACCAGAAAATACTAGATATCTGTTTACAGTAAACACCAGAGTTTCAGTCATAGGGAATATTAAAAATAACACAGATGGAAAGTTTCACACAGTTATAGAAAAACAGAGAATTACTGTTCCTACTTATTGAATAGAGCAAGGCAAGATGATTTGGGTGAGTGGTCCTTGTAAGATCCAAGACAGAATAAAGAATGCTCAGTTTGCCTGAGAGACTTCTCAATATAATATCTAAATATTCTTTCTGAGTTGATTACACAATGACATCACACTTGGTCATTTGATTCTGTCTCCCACACTCACCAACACTAGAAGCTGCTAGGGTTTAGCACCTATGTGTTACCATAGACACAGAAACAGTTTTGCTCAGATGTGGTGCAGCTGCTGTAAGTCATAAAACAATAAAAACATTCTACTCTTCCTACAAGAGCTACAGCTTATTCTCTTGTACAGACATTGCATTTCCAGCTCCAGTCACAACTGTGGGATAACATCTTTATGGCTTAATCCATAAAATAATTTAATTCCAGATATATTTTGAAGTTTAAGATTAACCACTTTGCTTCCAGTACTCTTGTTAAAACATATACATTTAATTCAGTTACAACAATGCGTGTACATTTCTTTTCCTTCCAGCAGGGTACACTGTTGATACATTTTAACACAAGCAAACCTCACAGATACATTTTCAGTACAGGCATCTGTACAAATCAGTTTGATATACAAATGATGTATAATTATTTACAAAATTCCAGCTAGCTGTGATGGCACATGTCACACATCCACTATCCTTCTTCTCCTGGCATGGCTGGCAGTACCTCCTATCATCACAAATATATGTGTTCAAAAATTAAGGAGACCCCAGAGTTGCACTGATTGTTGGTGTGGTTGGTGTTGGGTAAACAAATGGATGGATTGTAAATATATGTACATATAGTTATATTGCATCCTCAATTTGCAATGTTTCCATATGTAGTTGTAGGTCAGACAAAGGGGCTGCGAAATGTAGAAAAATAAGAACATATATCTATGCATATATCTATATTTATCTATATATATATCTATATCTATCTAGCTATATATATATATATATATATATATATATATATATATATATATATATCTAGCTATATATATATATATATATATATATATATATATATATATATATATATATATATATATATATATATATATATATAAAATGTAATAGTGCAAGAAGTATCAGATTTGCTCTATAGTTAACTAAGTGTACACATTTGTGTTACCCTCTTTACCTGTTTGTGCATGATTAAGCAGTGCACAAAGGCAAGCTGCATTGCCAACATCTGAGACTTACCATTATATAATTTATACTTGCTACTATAGCATGCTCCTATCTCTACTCCAGGCCAGAATTTCCCAAAGCAAGGGCATACTAAGCATGCATGCTTCTGCCTACAAGGTCAGTAGCTGGAGTATCCTCCTCAGAGTCCTCCTCTAGCTGTAGCTGTGGTGACCTAGGCATTGGTGGGGAGATGTGTGGTCAGTCCCCTTGTTGATCCTGCTGCAGCTGTTTCTGCAGGATCAGACTGTGCAGCATAGCACATACTGTGAATATCTGTGTACATGTGCGTGTATTATACTGCAGGGGTCCACCACATATATCTAGGCACCAGAACCATGATTTCAGCAGCCCAAACACACACTATATGATGTTTACAGTTTGAGTGTGTGCCTCATTATGGCATTCTTCTGTGGGTGTGTGTGCACTTCTGATGGGTGTCATCATCCATAGTTCCAGGGCATAGCCAGCATCTCCCAGTAAATGCCCCTATGGAATACTTCCTAGCAAACATCTGGTACAGCAGTGATGTGTGCCAGATATGGGAGTCAAGATAACTGCCAGGGTTGCCAACACACACATTCTAGATAATCATCTGGGCATTGCACATGACTTGGCAGTTGATAGAGTGGTATCCCTTGTGGTAATGTAGATTCTACCCTGCTCACCAGGTGGTGCCTTGATGTGTACAGGAGGGCAATCTGGCACAGAGTACTTCAGTGTACTGCACTATATGGTAGATCTGTTGCATATTGCTGGACCTCTCCTCAGCAGCAGGGGAAAAATATATGTACCCACTGGCATGCATGAGCATAGCATCCAGGAACTGATAGAGGATCTTGGATGCTGATGCCTGTGACACACCCATCATGTCCCCAGCTGGTCTTTGAAAAGTACCTTTAGCTAATATTCTAAAGGCTATACATACCCTAGTTTCCACTGGGATGGGTTCCCCTTCGTTGGCATTGGCTCTGAGTTGAGGGTGGCAGAGCTCACAGAGTTCTTGAAATGTGTCTCTGTCCACCTTGTAGCTCCCTACAATCTCTAACTCATGTAGTACCTGGAAAGATACCTTGGACCTGAACACTCTTCTCCTTCTCGCCCTAGCCTATTGTCAGCAGCACTAGCAGCACTGGCTTCATCCCTAGCACATACAAATGTAGAATAGCTGCAGCAGCCCCTATCATTATCTCAGTTAAAATGTCCAAGTCTCTACTCAAATGGTATTGAAGTATTGAAGGAAAATAAGAATGTAGGCTATATGGATACTTTATATATATTTTTGAATAGGTCCACCATGTGAGATTGGCTAATTAAGGTGCAATTCACTAATTTAGGCTGTAATTAGCAAGATTTAACACACCTTCTTGAATACTCAGTAGTGCACTATGTGCACCTTCATGCAGCTCCGTGCACAGTCTCATAAATAAAGTAAGCATAAACAGCATTCATATTTTTTATCTCTGTTTTCCTGATATTGAACTAAAATGGAACATAAAATGTGAAGAAATGCTTGTACATCCTAAACTCAAACCGAGGACTATCGAGACTATAGCCCTACACATACATGTGCTGCCACAGGAATAGTTACTTAACAAGTGCACTAAAACTAACATTTTATTGCTCCTTTTCCCATGGGTGCACTGAGTGCACTAACATGCAAACATATTAAGAAAAAAAAAGAGAAGCTGATACCCCTCTGATGTTATCACTCACTGGCATTGGAAACAAAAACACAGTGTAAGTGCCTACTCAATGTGAACTTCCCTACATGGTTACTCTTTTTGTTTTTCAACAAGTCTACTGAGTTTTGGTCTCATTTGCATAATCACTGTGCTGACAGCCTGGAATCTACACAGTTAGTAGCTGTGTTAGCAAGGAAACTGCACAGGAGCACAGTATTGTAAACACAAGGCAGGGTATTACTTTGTCTAAATATGTGATACATATCACATAATGTTTGCAGTGCATTACAATACTCTGTCTCATGCATTTTGAATATTTTTACAGCCTGCATTACGTAAACGGTTATTCTTCATTTGGGGGTGCAGGGCAAATGGTGCATTTATGTCATGGCAGTTAAAGTGACATTTTTTTTGGAGGAGAATGTTTTCCTAGCATCCACAGTGTATACTTAGGCCATAATATGTGTGGTGGTACCTGTTAGGGTCAGTTTGGTCAAAATTTCAGGATTTTTACTTGCCCTTGTTTCCATGTAGACACCTGTACTGAGAATTATTCTGAGTACACTGCAGGCACATACACAGAGTCTACATAAAGTTCAACTACTTATGCTGAAAGTTGCATTCCACAGAAGTTTCTGCATTTCTGTGGAAGTGAGTGTGACTGCACGCTGCTGCATGGAGTTTACTGAATCTAAAACATGCCGTGCCCATGTACACATCGTGTTGTGACACGCACATGGTAAAAATTATTGTGTAAGCTTTACTGAATTCCCACCTAGAATTTTTGTGGAAAACAACTATTCAATGTACACTAGATCAAAAACAAGTACATTTATTTCAATAATTAGATGAAAGGAAGCTGGATTGAGATTCAAAATGTTATATCCAGCTATTTTCAAAGTGTTTTCCCCAAAAGGTGCCAAGACTTTTCTGAAAGGAGAACAACCTTTGGATTATATAACAAAAATCTAACAAGAAAAAGATGGTTCAGCAAGATGAAAGAAGCCTTGCATCTCAACCCATTACCAGTAAAACAGTTTTTTTTTTTTTGGTGGCTTGGAAGGGTCTATGCTTATTATGCTGTGTCAATTAGGTAAAGTGAATCCGTTGAGTTTAGGTGTATTCCTGTGTTTGAATCGACTTTTTGAGTATGAAAGATGGATAAAGACCAATTTGTGCTAGACATGTACATGTGGGAAAACCGAAAACCAAAAATTCCACTCGATTTTTTTATAGCTTCAGTGAATCCCAGACTGACAGCAGAAACTATTTAATTGCATTAGTTTTTGTTCTTTGGAAATCTTTCTTGTAAACTGTGGAGAGACTGACAAAAAAATCAAGTAGCTGTCTACTGTAGTCTGATGTAAGATAGTTGCTGCTAAAGATTGTGTTTTGAGTATATGTTGAGCATCCCAATAACATTATGGTAAGCTACAATCCTTTCTTTTTGCTTAAAAGCCTTTGATTTACAGTGTATAATGTGATGAAGCAGCTGTAAAACTATAGTTTACAATGATGTTGTGCAGTCTTAATGCAGCACTGAGACGACTGATTTGAATGAGTGTTAGCTAGTTTATTAATAACTGAAAACGTGATAGCTGCATGTTGTATGTATAATTAGTGACTAAAGAGTGTACAGTTTAATTAACGTGGAGTTCTTTTGAATACATGTGAAATATAGGAAATGTGATGAAAATCATTGTAGGATTTCATCTGTGATGTTTTCAGCTGGGTTTTCATTAGTGTGATATAAGGTGAAGGAAGATGAAGCTTTTAGGAGTAGTGATGCTTAACAACAAACCCACAGATTCCACTAGTTGAAATGCATTGGTATTTTTCTATCACGTGGTGAGTGAACGCCCCCAGCTGTTCAAGGATTCAAATTAAGCTAGTCTTGACAGCTGGCTGATTGTAATCTTTTCACCAGAACTTCAAATAATATAGTAAATAGCTCTTCAAGGCTCAATGATTTGTAATCCAAATATTGTAAGAGAGAAAATAAAATTCATTATAAACTCATGGGAGTTGTTTAGATATGTAGAACTGCACTGCTCCTAACTGGTTGCATATAGCTAGAGTTATTTTTAGATAATTAATGTACATGTAAACAGGGATTCAGGGAGTGATTTGAACAGATAGGTAAAATGTTAATATTTAATTGGTTGTTTGCATGGTGTTGCCTGCCTTTGGAAGGGGATTAGAGAGAATACTGAAACTGGCAGAAGATTGTACTTGAACAAGCACAGGCAAAAATATATATTTAACTAATGTGATTTTGACTTTAGGTAATGTCTGTGCCAATATCTATTGTCTCAAGCTAATGCTCCTGTATGGAAACAATCTTTTTAATCTCTAACAATGTTTACAGCTGTGTGTACTTGTTATATCTTCATTGGGTACAGGAGTTATGGTGAAATATTATGCTGCAAGCAATACAATATGAAGTTAAAAATGATGATAATGAATCTGCTTATGATTTTTAACTGCCAATCAAAATATGTTTATACAACCTGGTAAATGAGAAATAGTCAGTAGGCTAGAAAAGTTCTTTTACCATGTATGAATGTTATTTTTAGTTACTGGCAAGGCTGCACTCAGTTTACTGGCATGGAGAATGGAGTATTAATGGCCATATTAATGGCATTACTGGTATAACAAAAAGCTGAGTTTTGATGTATTTTAAGAAAGGTTGGGTACAAGTAGCAATACTGCTGGAGATGCATTTAGCATAAAAGAAGCAAGTGAAGTTGCTTAAAAAATTATTACTGGGTGTTTACTTGAGAGAATTTTAGTGATAAAGGAACAAAAGGAATAATATTGATAGGGAAAGGGACATCTTTAGTGACAGAAAAAAATAGGATAATTATAGTAGATGTGTGGACATGAGTTTATTGGTGTGTGAAAAAGTGTAATTTTGCTATGTATTTATATTTCATCTAAAACAAATGTGCTGGAGCAATAATAGTTTTCAAACAAAGTATCTTATTTATTGGTAGCGATTGTAATATGGTTTCTAGTAATGAGGATGTATTGGGGACCTAGAAGGGCTGCTAGACAAAGGGATAGCAGCTTTTTTTAAAGAACTGCATGAAAATCTTTTGTATGGAGGATGTTTTGTTATTAGCAAGGGAATTAATTTACTGATACCCAAGGTGTATTAAAATAAAATAAAACAAATATAGTAGTTGAGCTATACTATATTTAAACTACATATCACACGAGTTTATTAGTTTAATAAGAAGGTTAGAAATGACTATATCAATTATGTAAATGTTTCAGGGAGATAAATTAAAGGAAAATCACTAGCATTTTCATGGATTTATTGAAAAAGAACAATTTTTGGAATGGATTACTGACAGACTTAGAGAAGTAATAGGAAAGACTGAAATTATACCAAAGGGAATTGCAAATACTTGGGAAAAAGATGATACCGGAATTTAGAATGGAGTAAGGGAGACATATGTGAGAAAAAGGCAAAATATATTATTTAGAATGCTTGCAAAAGGTAAAGTTGCTGTGAAATAATAAAGGAAAATTGACAAATATATGATACAGATAACTGCAATCAGCTAAGGGTAAAATAGATGAACATTTTCATAATGTTCAAGAATACAGATCTGTAACAGTTAAGCAGTTTATAATAATCAAAGAGATCTGAAAAGTTTTTGCACAAAGGTTTAAGCAACATAAAGTAGAAATATCAACAGCTAAATTTGGCATACCAATGGTAAGTTAAAATAAAAGAGACCCTGTTAACACTGTGTTGATATTTATGGAATTTTATGAAAAGTTATATAAAGAAAAGGACCTTGGATTTCATATCAGGGCACATCTAGAATTATTTATGAAAGACTTAAATTTGCCAGTGTTGGAAGAAGAGAGAGTCCAACAACTCACAGTGCTGAGAGATAAGGATAAAATAAAAACTGAGATGCAGAATTAGGAAACTCTTCAAGTTAGGAATGAAAATCTGTATAAATATGGAAGTAATAGGTTAAGAACAATACTGTTTAATAAGACACTGAAGGTGGAGAGGTGCCTGTATCCTGGAAAAATAGCAGTAGTGGCAGTATTTCCATAAGATGGAAAGGACCCAGTAGACCCTGTATCATAAAGACTAGTTTCAATATTAAACCATGATTATAACGTATTTGCATCTTTACTGGCACAAAATGTCAAAAACCTTTGTTAAGATTAATAGTCAGGGTTCAATATAACTTTGTAGAATGCACACAGATATTTGACAACATTCACAAGACATGATAATGCAGAAGGATTCTGTACATTAGAATATATACCTACTGTTTGTAAGTTTGGATGCAAAGAAAGCACTGGATAAGGTCTATTGGAAGAGGTCTCTGTTTAAAATACAGGTGGACGTGTGCTTATGTAAGACAGCAGTCAAAATGCCTAAAGAATGAGGTAAGTGGGATTATAACTGAAAAGAGAAGACATCCAGAAGAGTGAGAGAATAGGCAAGAAAAATAATAAGTATTTCAAAGAAGTGACACAACAGACAATGAATTACATCCAACAGGAAGTCAGTCCTGGAAAAAAGAACAGAAATGTAGTAAAATATGGTCAAAAATATTATTTCACTTATATATACGGGTTTGACAAAAACTGGCCTGAAACTGTATTACTGAAAAAGTGGAAAAGTATGAAAAAAGAGGAAACTGAATATTTTTTGTTAGTATTAGAAGTAACATCAAATAGGAGAAGACTTCTGATACAGTTGGAGAAGGGTGGACCAACTGTAAGTTAACCAGGGAGTGCCTAAAGAAAGTATTTGGGATTGGAGATGCAGCACAAGCCACCTCTATGGGTTTAGAGAAATGGAGTGTGTGTTAAATGAAGCATTGTCAGAACTGAAGGAGAGCTTAGGTTTATACCAACTTTGAAGCCTAAGTGGCATCAGGAAATTTAGTCATGTCACCCAACAGGTAAGAGTTTGTTATTTCTCCTTAGAGAGTAAATAATAACCACATAATCCTGGTGAGAATTTATGATCTCTCATTCAGTTGTTATGTCTGTTTTGAAACTAGCAAGGGAATTGCTTTGTCTTATATGAAGTGGAGTCTGTTCTAGAAGCAAGAGATACATTTGGTTAAGTACATGTCAAGTCATGCTAGTGGCACCATAGCACAGCCGATAGTGTTGTCACCTCACAGCAAGAGGTTCCTGGTTTAATTCTCAGCTGGGGTGTAACCTGTGTGGAGTCTGCATGTCCTCCCTATGTTTGCATGGGTTTCCTCCATGTAGTCTGGTTTCCTCCCACATTCCAAAGACATGCAGCAGGGGGAATGGGCACACTGAATTGGCCGTAGGTGTGAGTGTGGTGTGGAAGAAGTACTGTAGCAGGGCTAGCCACCTGGGGATGTAAACCATGGCTCTAGATAGTTGTCACTGTCGAGGTGACACCCTGACCCTATGTGCTAGAAAGTATTATTATTAATAATGTGATGTGGAGGTGGAGGTCTTTAGAGTGGCTGTTAGTAGTGCTGATGGTTTGATGGAGATGGAGGTGAATGAAAGAGTCAGATCATTCATGGCTTAAGAAGCTAAGCATAGATTCCTATGTAGGACCTATAGTGAGAGGGATTTTAGTATTTCAGGAAAATTTAAGCAGCCTATGCCATTAAATTAGATATTGGATAACTTTTGATTTGGTTTGAATGCTTAGTGAGGTACATACTAAAGGGGCTGCTATAATCAGTCTTGAGTCTGATAAGGGAAGACTGAAGTAGGATGCTGAGAATGTTGATTCTAGAATAGACAATCTTAAAAATAAGTTGGGTTAACCGCTAACTGCAGCTAAGATGTCATGGTGGAAAGAGAGATCATTATATATAAAGGTTTGTGACTGGGGTAAATATATGTGCACTTTGTATGTAGCCAATTATCCAGCATGTTTTGGTAGGTGAGAGGATACCAAAGTAGTTGCATTAAAAAATAAATAAATAAAAAAAAACATGCTGACACTGGGAGAAAAAAAAGCAAATTCAACACAGACAGTGACCAGAAGTCAGGACTGCACCCACAAGATGTAAGGTCAATTTCCACTGAAACACATTAGTCTTTCATATTGGACCGAAGTGCTGCCAGGAGATTGGAGGAAAGTGATAGAGGTCACAATTTACAAAGCAGTAAACTTTACCATCATGCAAGGAAAGGCTGGAGAAAATACTGCAGGGTGAAATCTTGGACATCCTGAAAGAATTGGTTCAGAGTTCAGCAACAATATTTTACTTGCCTAACCTGCTGTACTTCAGTTTTGTATTGACAGGGGATAGCTGAGGTACATAATGCTTGTATATTTCAGTAAGGCTTTTGACAGTGCATCTCAGTGCAGGAGAGTGCATGCCTGTGAATGAAACTCAAAATAATGAGATGTCTATGGAACTTCTATTTCACAGGACTCAGAAGGCAGTAGCTAAGAAGAAACTGCTGAGAAATAAGATAGGGGGTAGTGCAATATCATAGGAATCAGATGGAAAGCTAATCTTGTTAATTAAATTTATGTCAGGTATCATAGTGCTGATACACAGTGATGTAAACAGTGTAGCAGAAATTCATCCTCTTTCGTAACCTAATGTCACTTGCAGGGTGAGCTGCCATATGGCAACTGGAGCTCAGTGGAAAATTTGCAAGGATATATCTTTTTGTGCTGGAAGAGTCAGTTGATAGTACATGTGGTGAGGAATTTCCTAAGGAAGAGCAGAAAAGGATCTACATACTGTTTTACAAAGTGAGCATATAATGACAAAGTCCATTAGAAGGCTGGGGTGTACTACTAGACCCATGGTTCTAGAGAAGCACAGGTTCTTATCTCTGCAGATTAGAATCTTGACTATATATCTATAGTGGGTCTATATTCAGCCATCGAATGAAACTTCCATCGAATGGCTGAACATCGAACCCTATCCATTGAACACTCATTCAGTGATCATTCATTTCATTGATGGGGAAAGTAACTAGTTGGCCACCACTTCCCATGTGCCCCACTGCAGTATTTCAAACCCACCCAGGTGGGAGCTTTGCCCCCCCCCAGCTATATGTACCAACACCGAGGCCTCACTACAGTGAGGAAAAGGGCAGATAGGGAAGTGGTGGACAGCTAGTTACTTTTACCGTCAATGAAATGAACGTTTGCTGAATGAATGTTCGATGGATAGGGTTTGATGCTCAGCATTCGATGGAAGTTCCATTCTATGGCTGAACATAGACCCATCTATATCTATATCTACATCTGGGTGTACAACAAGTTGTTGAATGGTACCTTGTCAAACACAGAAAACTACCTGCACAGCTGATCAAAAATTAGCTGCCCGTAATGCCGGCAGTTGTTTTGTGCAAGATCGCTATAGAGTAGGAAATGGGAAATTTTCCATTTCCTCACTGTAGTGCGATGCCAGAGTTGATGTATATAATTATCAGTAGGTTGGGTGGATGCATGGGGGCTTGCCCACTACAAAAAAATAGATCTGTTTTTTCATTTTTTTCTTCGATTGGCTGCAAATTGACAAGTTGTGCTCAATCACTTACTATTTGGTATGTTGCAGTTTCGATCAAGTGCCATACACACCTAGATCTATATCTATATCTATATCTATATCTATATCTATATATATCTATATCTATATACATGTATAAAGAGAGAGAGTGATAGTGTCTGACAATGCTTGAAAATTTAAAAAAATACAAAGGGTGAAATCTAAACATAGATTATTCTAAAACTTTGAGAACATAAACATCAGTCTAAACACACTTAAGAAAATAAAAACTGCTCTCCCCATCCTCATTGCTTGTATATACTACCTCCAAGAGCAGACAGTAGTGCAGGTAATGATAAGTCTCCTCTTTTTCATTGCACAGTAGTTTCACACAGTGATTAGGCAACCATTCCGGAAGCAGCACAAAAGATTAAGATTCTGACCTGTTAAAGAGTTACTTCCAGTGGTACAGGGTTTGATTTTCATAACTTTCATGTGCCTACTGTGTTATATTGAGCAAGCCCACAAAAGCAGATAGTGATTTGGGGCAAATTGGGGATTGTGCTAAGCTTCTTAATGGTCTCCTGTACGGCATGACTAGTAACTACCTATAAACTGAGAGCCTGACCTACTTTTCATACTGGACCACAAACAAAATAGTGATGACTGATAATAGCAACAAAAACGGTCTATGGTAGCTGGGATTCTGGCTTCTCATATTTTTAATTTATAATTTTAATTTTATATCTGCATTGTTTCAGTGTACTATCTGGAACTATACACACACACACACACACACACACACACACACACACACACGCGCGCGTGTGTGTGTGTGTGTGTGTGTGTGTGTATGTGTGTGTGTGTGTTTGTGTCATATAGTCATATATCAGATAGATTTGGATTTGAAATTGTGTTGCTTGTCAGTCATGAACTTCAAGTATTTTTCAACTGGGATTGAGTGTGTGTGTGTGTGTGTGTGTGTGTGTGCAAAATGTTCCAGTTAGTGGCACTGTCTAGTTAAGTGACTTTGCTCAGAGTCAAACCCCGCTCTTAATTATTGTCAAGCAAGTGCCTTAAACTTCCAGACTAACTGCAAAGTCTCCTTTAATTGTACTTCTTTCTTTGTCTTTGTAAACCACTAAGAATTACAATGTTAGTCATAGAGTTTCATAGTTGTGTTTGAGCAGGACAGGACAGGTAGGTGACATCACGCTGAAGCTCCATGGTAAGTCAATTTGCTTACCCTACCCCCAGCACCCAGGTGTGCTGACATTAGGTGTTAGGCTGAACAGGCAGTGACAGATGTCCTAAGCCTTTTCCCTTTCAAAGCGGTTACAGCAGGCCATTTCCACAAGTCTCCTACCCATCCAGGAGCCAGCCCTGATGATCTCCTTTGCCTGAATTCAATCCTTCATCAGGATTCTTTGAGAGCTCCATCCGCTGTGCTCCTCCTCCAATGATAGGTGCACCTATTTTCTGTGCCTCCACTGTCAAACATCTGAGATGCTGAATGCACACAAGTCAGTCACCTGGGCTATAGTCAGAGCTTTATCCCTCTACTCCACTATTATGTTTTTTAAAAACATCAGGGAAAACTCCAAAAAGATGATGATAGCAAGAGGAGTGTTGCATGTTATAGTCAACATGTATAATGAATTATAATGAAATAGAAAAAAATAATTAATAAATAACTAAACACATAAATAAATGCATATGTCAATTAACATGTGAAAGAAGGAAATCAGAGATTTACAAATCATCACCACCATCTTCAACCCTATTTTTCCCATTTTCTACACGGGTCGGGTGTTACATCAACTCTTGCCATGTCTCTGATTTAATGCTAGTCTTCTACCTTTATTAGCAGTCATGCTTGACTCTCAGGGCTCTTTTCTCACACATTCCATCCTTCTCTTTGCTGGATGCCCTCTTTTCCTCTGGCCTTCTTCTCATCTTTCCCAAATCTTCTTCATCAGTTTGTATTCTGCTTTTTTTGCATGTGTCCAAACCACTGTAATCTTTTCTCTTTGACCTTCCACTGCAATTGGAACTACTTGGTCCTCTGCTGTGATGTCCTTATTTCTTTGTGTGGGCCACAGTGTACATCCTACCACCCAATTCATCTCCATTGCCTCTAGTTTCCTCAATTGCTCTGTCTTCGCTGCCTAGATTTCTATACCATATAGTAGTATTGGTTGCACTACTGCTTTTTACACCTTACTTTTAAGCTTCTTTGGCATTCATCTGTCATGCACTGCCCCTGACACTCTGTACCAGTTGTCTGTAGTCCTCTGATTCTAGCTTTGAGCTCCATATTCAGACTTCCCTTCTCCTCAGCCACCTCACCTAGATGCTTGAAGCTGTTTATTTTCCCATCCATATTTTCATCTTGCCTTCTTCACATCTGTCCCAAATCTTCTTTAACAGTTTGTCTTCTGCTTTTCTGCATATGTGTCTGAATTACTGCATCATATCTCAAAAATGTAGATTTATTTCATAACATGGAACACTAAACAGTAAAGACATTTCACATTTTTAGAGTGCTGTTTGTTGCTGTGTTAGTGATGTTAGGCCAATGCAACCAGGACTAGTCTTAGGCCAGCTGAATCTACAGGGATGATGGTCCCACAGGGGACCCCATACTAGGGTGTCATAGGGTTATTATACCTTTCACAGCCTGCAAGACTTGCCTGAGAGAGACACTGCAGGGAAGTGCAAAGCATTTTCCTGTAGTCTTGCTTCTGCAGTAGTGATGAGTTGCGTTAATGCAGCAGAATACATTTCCTGTCAACTAGGAAGCCTGGTATTACTAATACTACAGACTCATGTCACTTGTATGACACAGAGTGTTAGATTATCATGTCCCATAGTAGTTGTATTGAACTCAACAGTGTTTATAACCCAAAACTGAGGTCATGTTAATCACCTGGTTTTGTCTATCCCTCTAGTTACTGTTGAGGAAGATTGACATTGATACTGTGTTTCTTTTCTTGATATGGGGTATATGACGGGGTAGTAATAATTATTATAATAAAATGTATATATGGAATTATCATTCCTCACCTAGTATGGAAACAAACACTAGTAAGCACAAATAAAAAAAAAATGAACAGATACTGTGACATAAGAAAACTTCTAATCATCAAGATGACAGAATGTTACTTGTTCAGCAGTATGGCAGAAAAACATTTGTCTAAAAGAAGAGAAATTTGACATGCACCTGTTGAGTGGAGGGAGGCAGAGGTGAATAGAAAATTGATTCAACTTGAATAAGAGAAAAAAAGAACAGTACCAGAAAGAGTTTGACTTATAAAGATACTGCACAGATATAGTTTCAGTCGCATACAAAATGGAGGGGGAAGGGGTTGGACAAGTAGGAACTTAAATATAGGAAATGGATGGACTGGAACAGACAGGATTTTGGGTGGGACTATGCTGTAGAAAAATGTGCAGGTTTTGCATATTATCTGTTCATCCATATAGGGTGGCTACTCTAAATTTTCCCTGAATGAAAAGCTACTATTGCTGTTGTGGCTTAGACTATGGCTGGAAATGGTCTGCAAACATTAGTCTACTTATCCAGTTTAGAAAATAAATAAAAATAACCTTTTAATAATAGCTCTAAGTTGGGCTGTGAGTAAGCAATGTCAGTTGTAAGGAGAAATTTGAGTATCATTATTATTATGATTATTACTGTTATTATTATTCATACTAAGGAAGTTCTGCAGTTATACATGGCTTTGTTTAACACACTGAATGTAAGAAGTTATGAGAATTAACTAGACAAAGGACTTCAACAAATTATAGCAGGTGCAGGGGGTGATGGACACCTGTGAAGGAAGAAAGGGAAATATGAGGTGAGAATGCATAATGGAGTTTAGAAAGACAATCACGCTTATTTTGGAGCCCCAGTCTCTCCTCAACCATCAAGTCCATCACCACCGATTTTTTGTCCCATACTTCCTGGCTTTCAAGGATATTTAGCATGGGCAGCAAGTATTAGGGACTGACGTGTCAAAACATTTTTCCAAGTTTCACGTTTTGAATGGACTTGGTCCACTTGGCGCTGTCTGAAGCACCT